>NW_022265662.1:245000-370000 GCF_002021735.2 Oncorhynchus kisutch | reverse complement strand
TTAGGCCAACAGGACATTACTAACAAGCTGGTCTGAAACAGGACTGACAAGCTGGTCTGAAACAGGACTGTTAGGCCAACAGGACATTACTAACAAGCTGGTCTGAAACAGGACTGTCAGGCCAACAGGTCATTACTAACAAGCTGGTCTGAAACAGGACTGTCAGGCCAACAGGACATTACTAACAAGCTGGTCTGAAACAGGACTGTTAGGCCAACAGGACATTACTAACAAGCTGGTCTGAAACAGGACTGTTAGGCCAACAGGACATTACTAACAAGCTGGTCTGAAACAGGACTGTCAGGCCAACAGGACATTACTAACAAGCTGGTCTGAAACAGGACTGTCAGGCCAACAGGACATTACTAACAAGCTGGTCTGAAACAGGACATTACTAACAAGCTGGTCTGAAACAGGACTGTTAGGCCAACAGGACATTACTAACAAGCTGGTCTGAAACAGGACTGTTAGGCCAACAGGACATTACTAACAAGCTGGTCTGAAACACGACTGTTAGGCCAACAGGACATTAATAACAAGCTGGTCTGAAACAGGACTGACAAGCTGGTCTGAAACAGGACTGTCAGGCCAACAGGACATTACTAACAAGCTGGTCTGAAACAGGACATTACTAACAAGCTGGTCTGAAACAGGACATTACTAACAAGCTGGTCTGAAACAGGACATTACTAACAAGCTGGTCTGAAACAGGACATTACTAACAAGCTGGTCTGAAACAGGACTGTCAGGCCAACAGGACATTACTAACAAGCTGGTCTGAAACAGGACTGTCGGGCCAACAGGACATTACTAACAAGCTGGTCTGAAACAGGACTGTCAGGCCAACAGGACATTAATAACAAGCTGGTCTGAAACAGGACTGACAAGCTGGTCTGAAACAGGACTGTTAGGCCAACAGGACATTACTAACAAGCTGGTCTGAAACACGACTGTTAGGCCAACAGGACATTAATAACAAGCTGGTCTGAAACAGGACTGACAAGCTGGTCTGAAACAGGACTGTCAGGCCAACAGGACATTACTAACAAGCTGGTCTGAAACAGGACATTACTAACAAGCTGGTCTGAAACAGGACATTACTAACAAGCTGGTCTGAAACAGGACATTACTAACAAGCTGGTCTGAAACAGGACATTACTAACAAGCTGGTCTGAAACAGGACTGTCAGGCCAACAGGACATTACTAACAAGCTGGTCTGAAACAGGACTGTCGGGCCAACAGGACATTACTAACAAGCTGGTCTGAAACAGGACTGTCAGGCCAACAGGACATTACTAACAAGCTGGTCTGAAACAGGACTGTCAGGCCAACAGGACATTATTAACAAGCTGGTCTGAAACAGGACAATGAGGCCAACAGGACATTACTAACAAGCTGGTCTGAAACAGGACTGTCAGGCCAACAGGACATTACTAACAAGCTGGTCTGAAACAGGACTGTCAGGCCAACAGGACATTACTAACAAGCTGGTCTGAAACAGGACTGTCAGGCCAACAGGACATTACTAACAAGCTGGTCTGAAACAGGACATTACTAACAAGCTGGTCTGAAACAGGACTGACAAGCTGGTCTGAAACAGGACTGTCAGGCCAACAGGTCATTACTAACAAGCTGGTCTGAAACAGGACTGACAAGCTGGTCTGAAACAGGACTGTCAGGCCAACAGGACATTACTAACAAGCTGGTCTGAAACAGGACTGTCAGGCCAACAGGACATTACTAACAAGCTGGTCTGAAACAGGACAATGAGGCCAACAGGACATTACTAACAAGCTGGTCTGAAACAGGACTGACAAGCTGGTCTGAAACAGGACTGTCAGGCCAACAGGTCATTACTAACAAGCTGGTCTGAAACAGGACTGACAAGCTGGTCTGAAACAGGACTGTCAGGCCAACAGGACATTACTAACAAGCTGGTCTGAAACAGGACTGACAAGCTGGTCTGAAACAGGACTGTCAGGCCAACAGGTCATTACTAACAAGCTGGTCTGAAACAGGACTGACAAGCTGGTCTGAAACAGGACTGTCAGGCCAACAGGACATTACTAACAAGCTGGTCTGAAACAGGACTGTCAGGCCAACAGGACATTACTAACAAGCTGGTCTGAAACAGGACTGTCAGGCCAACAGGACATTAATAACAAGCTGGTCTGAAACAGGACTGTCAGGCCAACAGGACATTAATAACAAGCTGGTCTGAAACAGGACTGTCAGGCCAACAGGACATTAATAACAAGCTGGTCTGAAACAGGACTGTCAGGCCAACAGGACATTAATAACAAGCTGGTCTGAAACAGGACTGTCAGGCCAACAGGACATTAATAACAAGCTGGTCTGAAACAGGACTGTCAGCCCAACAGGACATTAATAACAAGCTGGTCTGAAACAGGACTGTCAGGCCAACAGGACATTAATAACAAGCTGGTCTGAAACAGGACTGTCAGGCCAACAGGACATTAATAACAAGCTGGTCTGAAACAGGACTGTCAGGCCAACAGGACATTACTAACAAGCTGGTCTGAAACAGGACAATGAGGCCAACAGGTCATTAATAGTTGATATGGCCTGGCTGAGACTAACAGACATTGTACCACCAGGCACCAGTTTCACAGAGAGCATTCTGAAGAGGGGCTGCTGCCCCAGATTCTGTCTTTTATCAGATTCTGCCTTGTATCTTAAAGTCCTTCTCCTCTGAGGACCAAGACATCGTTGTGGTTTTGCTTGAGATGATGAATACAAGTGGTGAGGTATTTTGTCTAAAATAATTTTACCTGCTTTTTTTGTTGTTGCAATAAACGTTGATTTGGCTTTCAAGTCTGTCTATGAAAATACCCTTGTTGTTACAAATTTAACCAGATCCATGAATAATGAATATTCACTAATACCGACTAACCTCTAGTAGCAGGTATTATAGAAACTCAACACAAGGTCTCATAAACAATCTCTCAAGCACACAAGCCAACATGCTAGTGAGTGAGCTAATCTTTATATATCAAGTTAGGTTAACTTGGATCATTTTGCTAGCTAACACTATAGAAGACCCTACATAGAGAAACTATAGAGGACCCTACGTAGAGACACTATAGAGGACCCTACATAGAGCTATCTACATAGAGACACTATAGAGGACCCTACATAGAGACACTATAGAGGACCCTACATAGAGCTAGCTACATAGAGACACTATAGAGGACCCTACAAAGAGCAGTCTACATAGAGACACTATAGAGCTATCTACATAGGGCAACTATAGAGGACCCTACATAGAGCTATCTACATAGACACTATAGAGGACCCTACGTAGAGCTATCTACATAGACACTATAGAGCTATCTACATAGGGACACTATAGAGCTATCTACATAGGGACACTATAGAGGACCCTACATAGAGCTATCTACATAGAGACACTATAGAGGACCCTACATAGAGCTATCTACATAGAGACACTATAGAGGACCCTACATAGAGCTATCTATATAGAGACACTATAGAGAACCCTACATAGAGCTATCTATAGACACTATAGAGGTTCCATCTCCTCTGATCTAGAGCTACAGATCTACATAGAGCTATCTATAGACACTATAGAGGTCACATCTCCTCTGATCTAGAGCTACAGATCTACATAGAGCAGCACTAATAACAGGGAAAACATTCATTAGTTGTCTCAACAAGAACATTAATGAATGAAAATGTATGCATGTAAGTTCCAATAATTCATTGATGAATGAAAATGAAAATTTTCTGGAAAAAGGGAGGAGGAACTTTTTAAAGTCCATCAAGTCCCTCCTCCCTTTATAAAGTCCCTCCTCCCTTTTTAAAGTCCATCAAGTCCCTCCTCCCTTTATAAAGTCCATCAAGTCCCTCCTCCCTTTATAAAGTCCATCAAGTCCCTCCTCCCTTTATAAAGTCCCTCCTCCCTTTATAAAGTCCATCAAGTCCCTCCTCCCTTTATAAAGTCCATCAAGTCCCTCCTCCCTTTATAAAGTCCCTCCTCCCTTTATAAAGTCCATCAAGTCCCTCCTCCCTTTATAAAGTCCATCAAGTCCCTCCTCCCTTTATAAAGTCCATCAAGTCCCTCCTCCCTTTATAAAGTCCATCAAGTCCCTCCTCCCTTTATAAAGTCCATCAAGTCCCTCCTCCCTTTATAAAGTCCATCAAGTCCCTCCTCCCTTTATAAAGTCCATCAAGTCCCTCCTCCCTTTATAAAGTCCATCAAGTCCCTCCTCCCTGTATAAAGTCCATCCTCCCTTTATAGTCCATCAAGTCCCTCCTCCCTTTATAAAGTCCATCAAGTCCCTCCTCCCTTTATAAAGTCCATCAAGTCCCTCCTCCCTTTATAAAGTCCATCAAGTCCCTCCTCCCTTTATAAAGTCCATCAAGTCCCTCCTCCCTTTATAAAGTCCATCAAGTCCCTCCTCCCTTTATAAAGTCCATCAAGTCCCTCCTCCCTTTTTAAAGTCCATCAAGTCCCTCCTCCCTTTATAAAGTCCATCAAGTCCCTCCTCCCTTTATAAAGTCCATCAAGTCCCTCCTCCCTTTTTAAAGTCCATCAAGTCCCTCCTCCCTTTATAAAGTCCATCAAGTCCCTCCTCCCTTTATAAAGTCCATCAAGTCCCTCCTCCCTGTATAAAGTCCATCCTCCCTTTATAGTCCATCAAGTCCCTCCTCCCTTTATAAAGTCCATCAAGTCCCTCCTCCCTTTATAAAGTCCATCAAGTCTCTCCTCCCTTCATAAAGTCTCATCCTCCCTTTATAAAGTCCATCAAGTCCCTCCTCCCTTTATAAAGTCCATCAAGTCTCTCCTCCCTTCATAAAGTCTCATCCTCCCTTTATAAAGTCCATCAAGTCCCTCCTCCCTTTATAAAGTCCATCAAGTCTCTCCCTCCCTTTATAAAGTCCCTCCTCCCTTTATAAAGTCCATCAAGTCCCTCCTCCCTTTATAAAGTCCCTCCTCCCTTTATAAAGTCCATCAAGTCTCATCCTCCCTTTTTATAGTCCATCAAGTCCCTCCTTCCTTTTTAAAGTGTCTCCTCCCTTTATAAAGTCCGCCTCCCTTTATAAAGTCCCTCCTCCCTTTATAAAGTCTCTCCTCCCTTTATAAAGTCCCTCCTCCCTTTATAAAGTATCTCCTCCCTTTATGAACTCTCTCCTCCCTTTATAAAGTCCCGCCTCCCTTTATAAAGTCTCTCCTCCCTTTATAAAGTCCCTCCTCCCTTTATGAACTCTCTCCTCCCTTTATAAAGTCCTGCCTCCCTTTATAAAGTCCCTCCTTTCTTTTTAAAGTCCCTCCTCCCTTTATAAAGTCCCTCCTCCCTTTATAAAGTCCCTCCTCCCTTTATGAACTCTCTCCTCCCTTTATAAAGTCCCTCCTCCCTTTATAAAGTATCTCCTCCCTTTATAAAGTCCCTCCTCCCTTTATGAACTCTCTCCTCCCTTTATAAAGTCCCTCCTCCCTTTATAAAGTCCCTCCTCCCTTTATAAAGTCCCTCCTCCCTTTAAAAAGTCCCGCCTCCCTTTATAAAGTCCCTCCTCCCTTTATGAACTCTCTCCTCCCTTTATAAAGTCTCTAATGTGGTTGAGTGTGTTTGTCTGTATGGGTTTGGGCATTAAACAGGATTTCAACATCCTTCATAGAACTGCTTATATTATTAGTCATATTATTATGCATATTATTAGTCAATTGTGGGAATCAATTAAGATATGCAAAGTTTATATATATATATATATACAGTACCAGTCAAAGGTTTGGACACACCTACTCATTCAAGAGTTTTTCTTTATTTTTTACTATTTTCAACATTGTAGAATAATAGTGAAGACATCAAAACTATGAAATCCCATATGGAATCATGAAGTAACCAAAAAAGTGTTAAACAAATCAAAATATTATTTTATATTTGAGATTCTTCAAAGTAGCCACCCTTGATGACAGCTCTGCACACTGCACTCTTGGTAAATGGAAATGATGCAGACGATGACATTGGTAGAAGCCACACTCTATCTGCACTATTAAAGCTGACCTGCCTTCTAATCAAATATAAAAAAATACAAGTATTTCTTCCCCAGACAGACACAAAACTACAACCTACTGTGTTTAATTCAACCATCCAGACAGATAGACAGACTGCCTGCCCACCCCATCCAGACAGACTACCTGCCCCCATCCAGACAGACAGACAGCCTGCCCCCCATCCAGACAGACTACCTGCCCCCATCCAGACAGACAGACAGCCTGCCCCCCATCCAGACAGACTACCTGCCCCCATCCAGACAGACAGACAGCCTGCCCCCCATCCAGACAGACTGCCCACCCCCCATCCAGACAGACAGACAGACTGCCTGCCCACCATCCAGACAGACTGCCTGCCCCCCATCCAGACAGACTGCCCACCCCCCATCCAGACAGCGGCCTGTCCCCCCCATCCAGACAGATAGACAGATCTAGTTAAACACCAGCCTACCTGATTAAATGCATCACTATCAAGGGCTTGATGATGAGTTGATCATTTAAATCAGACAAGCAGACAGACAGACAAACAGACAGACCCCCATTGATCAGGGACTTGCACCGTATAGCGCTGAATAAGCACATAGCCTAATGCCTGGCTTAAAAGACACCCATCACCAATATTACACTCACAGAGAGCTTAGTGTAATGCCTAGCCCAGCAAAACACCTTACCCAATATCAGCCTGATAATGCCTAGCCCAGCAAAACACCTTACCCAATATCAGCCTGATAATGCCTAGCCCAGCAAAACACCTTACCCAATATCAGCCTGATAATGCCTAGTCTAACACAACACCTTACCCAATATCAGCCTGATAATGCCTAGTCTGACACAACACCTTACCCAATATCAGCCTGATAATGCCTAGTCTGACACAACACCTTACCCAATATCAGCCTGATAATGCCTAGTCTAACACAACACCTTACCCAATATCAGCCTGATAATGCCTAGTCTGACACAACACCTTACCCAATATCAGCCTGATAATGCCTAGTCTAACACAACACCTTACCCAATATCAGCCTGATAATGCCTAGTCTAACACCTTACCCAATATCAGCCTGATAATGCCTAGCCCAGCAAAACACCTTACCCAATACCAGCCTGATAATGCCTAGCCCAGCAAAACACTGTACCCAATATCAGCCTGATAATGCCTAGTCTAATACCTTACCCAATATCAGACCGATAATGCCTAGCCCAGCAAAACACCTTACCCAATATCAGCCTGATAATGCTTGGCCCAGCAAAATACCTTACGCAATATCAGCATGATAATGCCTAGTCTAACACACCACCTTACCCAATATCAGCCTGATAATGCCTAGTCTAACACAACACCTTACCCAATATCAGCCTGATAATGCCTAGTCTAACACACCACCTTACCCAATATCAGCCTGATAATGTCTAGTCTAACACAACACCTTACCCAATATCAGCCTGATAATGCCTAGTCTGACACAACACCTTACCCAATATCAGCCTGATAATGCCTAGTCTAACACAACACCTTACCCAATATCAGCCTGATAATGCCTAGTCTAACACCTTACCCAATATCAGCCTGATAATGCCTAGTCTAACACCTTACCCAATATCAGCCTGATAATGCCTAGCCCAGCAAAACACCTTACCCAATACCAGCCTGATAATGCTTAGCCCAGCAAAATACCTTACCCAATATCAGCATGATAATGCCTAGTCTAACACACCACCTTACCCAATATCAGCCTGATAATGCCTAGTCTAACACAACACCTTACCCAATATCCACCTGATAATGCCTAGCCTAACACAACACTTTACCCAATATCAGCCTGATAATGCCTAGTCTAACACAACACCTTACCCAATATCCACCTGATAATGCCTAGCCTAACACAACACCTTACCCAATATCAGCCTGATAATGCCTAGTCTAACACAACACCTTACCCAATATCCACCTGATAATGCCTAGCCTAACACAACACCTTACCCAATATCAGCCTGATAATGTCTAGTCTGACACAACACCTTACCCAATATCAGCCTGATAATGCCTAGCCTAACACAACACCTTACCCAATATCAGCCTGATAATACCTAGCCTAACAAAACACCTTACCCAATATCAGCCTGATAATGCCTAGTCTAACACAACACCTTACCCAATATCAGCCTGATAATGCCTAGCCCAGCAAAACACATTACCCAATATCAGACCGATAATGCCTAGCCCAGCAAAACACCTTACCCAATATCAGACCGATAATGCCTAGCCCAGCAAAACACCATACCCAATATCAGCCTGATAATGCCTAGTCTAACACAACACCTTACCCAATATCAGCCTGATAATGCCTAGTCTAGCACAACACCTCACCCAATATCAGCCTGATAATGCCTAGTCTAGCACAACACCTCACCAACAGAGAAACCCATCACGTTCAGACTTAAAAGCTCAACTCTAAGCCAAGTGATTTTTTTTCCTGGGGTAAACCTGTTACATACATAGATAGACGTAGTTTCTAAACCTTCATATCAATGCTGTTGATGTGTGATTGACAGTTGTTCTGCTGAACAGTAGAATCATGTTCAAACAGTCAGGAAGTGTAATTTGTGAGCGATTGATTTCATCTGGTGGTGATTTCATGGCTCAGCACACACACACACACACACACACACACACACACAGTGAGGCAAGGCAGATCTACATGACGTTCAGACTGCATGGACAATCATGTTGGACACAGTCAGCATGGATTTAAAGTGCTGAGTAGAGAAGGACACACGGTAGCATATTCACACCAGATGTTGGTTTCTCTAACATGGTAGCATAATCACACCAGATGTTGGTTTCTCTAACATGGTAGCATAATCACACCAGATGTTGGTTTCTCTAACACGGTAGCATAATCACACCAGATGTTGGTTTCTCTAACACGGTAGCATATTCACACCAGATGTTGGTTTCTCTAACACGGTAGCATATTCACACCAGATGTTGGTTTCTCTAACACGGTAGCATATTCACACCCGATGTCGGTTTCTCTAACATGGTAGCATATTCACACCAGATGTTGGTTTAGCGAACATGGTAGCATATTCACACCAGATGTTGGTTTCTCTAACATGGTAGCATATTCACACCAGATGTCGGTTTCTCTAACATGGTAGCATATTCACACCAGATGCTGGTTTAGCTAACATGGTAGCATAATCACACCAGATGTTGGTTTAGCTAACACGTTAGCATTATCACACCAGATGCTGGTTTCCTAACAGGTACCATGGGGATAACACTGGGACTATGTTTGCTGAGACAGTCCTTTCCATTGACTTAACTTGCATTATTTTCATGAGTAAAAAACAGTCCAACATACAACGGCAGTCTTTCACACCCGTTGACACTGTGAAGAGCTGACGTCAACATGCTCCGTATCACACTACCGATGTCTTTATTTGTAGCACATGAGGGGAGGGTAATTCTGTTTCAGTGTGCAGAGGACTCTGCTGCATGAAATCACTGTTGATTTCTTTCCAGGTAAAGGCTCATCTGCACAGAGCTGAGACTTCAGCTTTCGGGTTGGCGAGTACAGTTGTGTAACCTTGCCTGAGATTGGAAAGATTTACGCAAGCTCCTCAAAAATAATGCCTCAGGGCTTTATCTCAGCGGGCTAACATAGTCCTGTGGTGCGCAGATGACTTGGGTACAAAACCCAGTCGTTCACAGTGACAGATGACTCTGGTTCAAAACCCAGTCGTTCACAGTGACAGATGACTCTGGTTCAAAACCCAGTCGTTCACAGTGACAGATGACTCTGGTTCAAAACCCAGTCGTTCACAGTGACAGATGACTCTGGTTCAAAACCCAGTCGTTCACAGTGACAGATGACTCTGGTTCAAAACCCAGTCGTTCACAGTGACAGATGACTCTGGTTCAAAACCCAGTCGTTCACAGTGACAGACGACTCTGGTTCAAAACCCAGTCGTTCACAGTGACAGATGACTCTGGTTCAAAACCCAGTCGTTCACAGTGACAGATGACTCTGGTTCAAAACCCAGTCGTTCACAGTGACAGATGACTCTGGTTCAAAACCCAGTCGTTCACAGTGACAGATGACTCTGGTTCAAAACCCAGTCGTTCACAGTGACAGATGACTCTGGTTCAAAACCCAGTCATTCACAGTGACAGATGACTCTGGTTCAAAACCCAGTCGTTCACAGTGACAGATGACTCTGGTTCAAAACCCAGTCGTTCACAGTGACAGATGACTCTGGTTCAAAACCCAGTCGTTCACAGTGACAGATGACTCTGGTTCAAAACCCAGTCGTTCACAGTGACAGATGACTCTGGTTCAAAACCCAGTCGTTCACAGTGACAGATGACTCTGGTTCAAAACCCAGTCGTTCACAGTGACAGATGACTCTGGTTCAAAACCCAGTCGTTCACAGTGACAGATGACTCTGGTTCAAAACCCAGTCGTTCACAGTGACCGATGACTCTGGTTCAAAACCCAGTCGTTCACAGTGACAGATGACTCTGGTTCAAAACCCAGTCATTCACAGTGACAGATGACTCTGGTTCAAAACCCAGTCGTTCACAGTGACAGATGACTCTGGTTCAAAACCCAGTCGTTCACAGTGACAGATGACTCTGGTTCAAAACCCAGTCGTTCACAGTGACAGATGACTCTGGTTCAAAACCCAGTCGTTCACAGTGACAGATGACTCTGGTTCAAAACCCAGTTGTTCACAGTGACAGATGACTTGGGTTCACAACCCAGTCGTTCACAGCGACAGATGACTCTGGTTCAAAACCCAGTCGTTCACAGTGACAGATGACTCTGGTTCAAAACCCAGTCGTTCACAGCGACAGATGACTTGGGTACAAAACCCAGTCGTTCACAGCGACAGGCAGTAAGACAAGAGAGAAGGAGGCTGTGGGATTGTGGTGCTACTCCCTTGGGAACTGACAGACATTAGGCCTATCAGCCCTGTGTGTGTGTGTGTGTGTGTGTGTGTGTGTGTGTGTGTGTGTGTGTGTGTGTGTGTGTGTGTGTGTGTGTGTGTGTGTGTGTGTGTGTGTGTGTGTGTGTGTGTGTGTGTGTGTGTGTGTGTGTGTGTGTGTGTGTGTGTGTGTGTCCTATCTGCACCACAGCCTATATGGCTCTGATCAGCACTATCTGTAAAAAGTCACATTTCCCAATCCCTGTGGGAGTCCACCTGTCAATCAGACAAACTGTCCAATCATTGATCTCTGAATTAATGAGGGGGAGGGCATTGAAGGCTGAAGTAAGGGTTTTTCAAGTTTCCCTGTTTGTGTGTGTGTGTGTGTGTGTGTGTGTGTGTGTGTGTGTGTGTGTGTGTGTGTGTGTGTGTGTGTGTGTGTGTGTGTGTGTGTGTGTGTGTGTGTGTGTGTGTGTGTGTTTGTGTGTGTGTGTGTATTGTATATTGGGAAGGGAGGAGACTTGGCTGACCCCTCTACATTGTGCGGGATTTGCTTATTGGGGAAATGTGCCTACCCTGGATTAGCTGTACATTGGTCCAGAACTTTCCAATCTATATTTATGTTCAATAAAACTGATCAGTCAGGTCGTCTTAGACAGATGGAAGAGAAGATACAGACTTCTTCAACAGCCTGTTAGGGGGATCAGAGTCGCTATTTAAAGACACAATAATGGGTCATGTTCATTAGGCAACAAACTGTAGAAAACAAGACTGGAACAGGGAGGAACTAACCAGATTTGTCCAATAAGAAACGCTCATTTAAAAAAATTCTGGAAAAACGTTTTAAAAACGTTTTCCAAGCGTGTCGTTATGAACACTACCCTGATGATGTCTTTGACCCGATGATGACAGTAAAAACTACTTCCAAAACTTCCTAATGAGGACAGCTTTACATTTCCCCAAGCTCCCTGTCCGGCCTATCAACTAACAGCATGGTGGTCCTGACTAAGCCAGTTTCGTAAATGACTTCTGTACTGAACTCAAAGTAGCTAATCCTAAACCTAATCCCAGAAAAAAAAACTTTAATGCCAACAGAATGGGAAAAACATCATCTGTCTTTTCTGATTGCTCAGTAATAACATATCACCATATGAAATATAATATATCAATATATATATATATCATAATCATATTAGATTTGGCCTTCCTGTGGCTTTATTAAAACCATGCTAACTTTGATGTAGTGTTTCTACTAGGGTTGTGAAGATACCGATATCACATTTTCCATGGCAACAATAAAAACAGGAAGCAGATCAAACTGTTGTCCTTTCAAAACCTGCTGTATGGAACGTAGTGTGTGATATAGCCTGGTCCTAAACCTGCTGTATGGAACATAGTGTGTGATATAGCCTGGTCCTAAACCTGCTGTATGGAACATAGTGTGTGATATAGCCTGGTCCTAAACCTGCTGTATGGAACATAGTGTGTGATATAGCCTGGTCCTAAACCTGCTGTATGGAACATAGTGTGTGATATAGCCTGGTCCTAAACCTGCTGTATGGAACATAGTGTGTGATATAGCCTGGTCCTAAACCTGCTGTATGGAACATAGTGTGTGATATAGCCTGGTCCTAAACCTGCTGTATGGAACATAGTGTGTGATATAGCTTGGTCCTAAACCTGCTGTATGGAATACAGTGTGTGATATAGCCTGGTCCTAAACCTGCTGTATGGAACATAGTGTGTGATATAGCCTGGTCCTAAACCTGCTGTATGGAACATAGTGTGTGATACAGCCTGGTCCTAAACCTGCTGTATGGAACATAGTGTGTGATATAGCCTGGTCCTAAACCTGCTGTATGGAACATAGTGTGTGATATAGCCTGGTCCTAAACCTGCTGTATGGAACATAGTGTGTGATATAGCCTGGTCCTAAACCTGTTTGGTAAATAAATACATGTGACTCTGGAAGACATCATAATGATGTCTGTTTCCAGCATTACGGCTGTTTTCCTAAATAACTTAAATCTGCTTGGTGTTTTGTTTTCCTTGTCACGATACTAACGATTACTGCGATACTGGTCGTGTCCCGGCCCTAGTTTCGACAAGTCTTTTAACTTTGCAGCTCAAAATACAAGGAATAACATTGTACAGTCATATCATTGTACAGTCATATCATTGTACAGTCATAACATTGTACAGTCATATCATTGTACAGTCATATCATTGTACAGTCATATCATTGTACAGTCATAACATTGTACAGTCATAACATTGTACAGTCATATCATTGTACAGTCATATCATTGTACAGTCATATCATTGTACAGTATGCCTTGAACACACTGAAGAAAACAAAACCATTATTAGTACTGTGTTGTCCTGTGTTGTCCTGTGTTGTCCTGTGTTGTACTGTGTTGTCCTGTGTTGTCCTGTGTTGTCCTGTGTTGTCCTGTGCCAATAGAATATAAAGTACTTCTTGTTTTGCAAAACCACACAAGTTCAAACTCCACACCACTAACATCAGTATGTGCCCTGGGGCTGGTCTAGCAGATACGTCTGTGGCCTGCAGCACACATCCCCCTCCCAGTGTGGGTTGGGGCTGGTCTAGCAGATACGTCTGTGGCCTGCAGCACACATCTCCCTCCCAGTGTGGGTTGGGGCTGGTCTATCAGATAGGTCTGTGGCCTGCAGCACACATCTCCCTCCCAGTGTGGGTTGGGGCTGGTCTAGCAGATAGCTCTGTGGCCTGCAGCACACATCTCCCTCCCTGTGTGGGTTAGGGTAAATCTCTCACCGTGGTTTAGGGTTAGGGGAGGTCTCCCACCGTGAGTTAGGGTTAGGGGATGTCTCCCCGTGTGGGTTAGGGGAGGTCTCCCAGCGTGGGTTAGGGGAGGTCTCCCAGTGTGGGTTAGGGGAGGTCTCCCAGTGTGGGTTAGGGGAGGTCTCCCAGAGTGGGTTAGGGGAGGTCTCCCAGAGTAGGTTAGGGGAGGTCTCCCAGTGTGGGTTAGGGGAGGTCTCCCAGTGTGGGTTAGGGGATGTCTCCCCGTGTGGGTTAGGGGAGGTCTCCCACCGTGGGTTAAGGGAGTTCTCCCACCGTGGGTTAGGGGAGGTCTCCCACCGTGGGTTAGGGGAGGTCTCCCAGTGTGGGTTAGGGGAGGTCTCCCACCATGGGTTAGGGGAGGTCTCCCAGCGTGGGTTAGGGGAGGTCTCTCTCTCTCTCATTAAAATAAAATATACAAAGTTTCAGTTTCACAACCAACATTCCCTATTCAATCACTAAAGCTATGACTCACACTGCGGAAGTTGGAACATATGATTGGCACACATTTAGGAAGATCACTCTCACTGTTTCCCAAATGGCCCCCTATTCCCTATATACTGCACTTACTTTAGACCATAGTGCACTATGTAGGGAATAAGGTTATATTTGGGACGCAGAAAGAGTCTTGCTGTGCTTTGGTTCTGCTGGACTTAACTCTAATCCACAGTAAAATGCTTCCTGCTCTCTTCTCCTTTTCTCCTCTCTTCTCCTCTCTTCTCCTCCTCTCCGGAGGTCTTTCACTGAAGCAAGCTGTCAAAGCTGTTTCACTTTTCAGTCGACAACTTCATTTTCATCCTCTAATCCAGGAAGAAATATCCTGAAAAGTCAACTAAATATGAGGAAGAGGAAGGACAGGTTTTCCATTCAGTCAGCAACTCTTTTCTAGATTCTTAGAGGATCGTGGTCAAGACGACACGTTCAGAACATGTCATTGACAGGCACTGAAATGTGGCACTGAAATGGCACTGAAATGTGGCACTGAAATGTGGCACTGAAATGGCACTGAAATGTGGCACTGAAATGTGGCACTGAAATGGCACTGAAATGTGGCACTGAAATGGCACTGAAATGTGGCACTGAAATGTGGCACTGAAATGGCACTGAAATGTGGCACTGAAATGGCACTGAAATGGCACTGAAATGTGGCACTGAAATGGCACTGAAATGGCACTGAAATGTGGCACTGAAATGTGGCACTGAAATGGTACTGAAATGGCACTGAAATGTGGCACTGAAATGGCACTGAAATGTGGCACTGAAATATGGCACTGAAATGGCACTGAAATGTGGCACTGAAATGGCACTGAAATGGCACTGAAATGTGGCACTGAAATGGCACTGAAATGTGGCACTGAAATGGCACTGAAATGTGGCACTGAAATGGCACTGAAATGGTACTGAAATGGCACTGAAATGTGGCACTGAAATGGCACTGAAATGTGGCACTGAAATGGCACTGAAATGTGGCACTGAAATGGCACTGAAATGTGGCACTGAAATGGCACTGAAATGTGGCACTGAAATGGCACTGAAATGTGGCACTGAAATGGCACTGAAATGGCACTGAAATGTGTCACTGAAATGGCACTGAAATGGCACTGAAATGTGGCACTGAAATGTGGCACTGAAATGTGGCACTGAAATGGCACTGAAATGTGCCTCCACCACTAGCGTGTAAGAAACATGTTATTTACTGTGTCCAAAGAATGTATTTTCATGCATGAGAAATATCAGTGCTTCACTGACCACTCACATGTACACACCTCTCTGGTGACACCATCCCACCGCTGACACCAGAGTGGTTATACTATCCACGTGGTTCATGATGTTCACACCTCTCTGGTGACACCATCCCACCGCTGACACCAGAGTGGTTATACTATCCACGTGGTTCATGATGTACACACCTCTCTGGTGACACCATCCCACCGCTGACACCAGAGTGGTTATACTATCCACGTGGTTCATGATGTACACACCTCTCTGGTGACACCATCCCACCGCTGACACCAGAGTGGTTATACTATCCACGTGGTTCATGATGTACACACCTCTCTGGTGACACCATCCCACCGCTGACACCAGAGTGGTTATACTATCCACGTGGTTCATGATGTACACACCTCTCTGGTGACACCATCCCACCGCTGACACCAGAGTGGTTATACTATCCACGTGGTTCATGATGTACACACCTCTCTGGTGACACCATCCCACCGCTGACACCAGAGTGGTTATACTATCCACGTGGTTCATGATGTTCAATCACATAGCCAATGGAGGAGAAACTGCTTTTACAAATCATGACACAGACTTTCACCAATGGGACTTTCACTGTGATAATAACAAGAGAATAATTGGTTGATTAGCCTAAATTGCCACCCTACACGTTCTGTGGTGAAGCTGTTAATATCCCCCCTCAACCTTCCCTACTCCTCCCCCTTTCATACTCCTCCCCCTTCCATACTCCTCCCCCCTTCCATACACCTCCCCCTTCCATACTCCTCCCCCCTTCCATACTCCTCTCCCACTGCCCCCCTCCTCCTTCCATACTCCTCCCCCTTCCATACATCTCTCCAACCGCTCCCACCCTCCCACCCTCACCCATAATGCTCCTCTCCCACTGCACCCCTCCGCACCCCCTTCCATACTCCTCTCCCACTTCTCCCCTCCCTCCCTCCCTCCCACGCTCCCTCCCTCCCTCCCTCCCTCCCTCCTCGCTGATGGCTCAGGTCAGGATGAGTTCCAGCACTCAACACTATTGAAACCTAGTGAGTAGCACTAATGGTAGTATGAGACACAGCCTGCGACACAACACAACCTCACTGCTCTTAACAACCTGCTGGTGATGCTTCCCCAAACAAACACAAAGCCCACAGCAGCCCCACTCTAAAGGAGTGTCTGTCCCTAGCCGGGTCACAGTAGCCCTGAGCTATACAACCAAATCCCATCATGCATTGCTTCAACGTGGACGTCCCCACGCCATTGGATGATCTCAGCGGCTGTTATCCCACTGCTTGGTAACAGCTTGGTCAAAAGCGCTCTGGTCAAAAGTAGTGCACTATATAGGGAACAGGATGCTATTTGAGATGCATCCCTAGGCCCTTTGTCCATAGCACAGCACTCTGTGTGTTGGACCTGGTGAGAGGAGAGGAGTGGAGAGGAGAGGAGGGGGGGGAGTGGAGAGGAGAGGAGAGGAGAGGAGAGGAGAGGAGAGGAGAGGAGAGGAGGGGGGGGAGTGGAGAGGAGAGGAGAGGAGAGGAGAGGAGAGGAGAGGAGAGGAGAGGAGAGGAGAGGAGAGGAGAGGAGAGGAGAGGAGAGGAGAGGAGAGGAGAGGAGAGGAGAGGAGAGGAGAGGAGAGGAGAGGAGAGGAGAGGAGAGGAGAGGAGAGGAGAGGAGAGGAGAGCATTGAGGACAGTTCTGTAATGGTTCCGTTGTCCAGCGAGACCTCCTGTCTTGACCGAGGTGCCCACCAGGCAGAAAGACGACCACTTTAAGTCTTTCATGTTGCCTTTATTCTTTTCTCAGTCTGTCTCTTTCTCCTCCCCCCCCCCCCCTTTCTTCGCTCTTTGTTGGCAGATGAATAAAATGGATAAAGCCAAGGGCTCCTGGTCTTAATGGGTTCAGTTGTTTTTTATCTTCCTCTTGACGTTATGAAGGATTTGAATTTCATGACCGTTGTTTACCGTCTGAGTTCTAGAATGAGAAAGAAGGCGGAATGTGGAACTTCCATAATTCATAACTTCTGCTCCTTGCCAACCAGCCTGCTATCTCCTTCAGGTATACTGTAATAAATAAAGATTCAGACTTTGACCTCTATATCTGACATGAAACATAACCTCTAAAAAACAAAGTTCTCACCGATGAGGAAAGGAGGGGGAACAACAACTCCTTAAATTAACAAAAGCCTCCATATTCATGTACGGCTGTATCTGAAAGACTCAAAACTAAGGACGTTTAAACAGCACGTTTATATTGGCATATATCTGTCTAAGGACATACGTCATGCATCGATGACTTCAGTATAAATAAATAAATCCAATCAGTGCAGAGAAGCGATAAATGAACCATAAGCTGCTGTACAGTAGCTAGCTGATCGTCTTTGGGGACAAGTGTGTGATGAAATCAAAGACAGTTCCTGTGTGGCTCAGTTCATAGCAGGCTAACAGTGGGTTTTCACCAACAACCAATTCAGCAGGAGTAGTTCCACCCCATTCATTTTCAACGAGGAAACGCAGAGAAATGCGGGGGATTGTGGGAAGGGACGAGAACCCTGCTAGCGTAGCGGTAGAAACAGTTGAGCGCTGCTATAATTCATGCAAATTTAAAGCGAAGAGTTGGAGGTGGAGCGTTAGAGGTGGAGCGAAGCGTTGGGGCGAAGCGTTGGGGCGAAGCGTTGGGACGAAGCATTGGGACGAAGCGTTGGGACGAAGCGTTGGGACGAAGCATTGGGGCGAAGCGTTGGGGCGAAGCGTTGGGGCGAAGCGTTGGGGCGAAGCGTTGGGGCGAAGCGTTGGGGCGAAGCGTTGGGGCGAAGCGTTGGGGCGAAGCGTTGGGACGAAGCGTTGGGACGAAGCATTGGGGCGAAGCGTTGGGACGAAGCATTGGGGCGAAGCGTTGGGGCGAAGCATTGGGGCGAAGCGTTGGGACGAAGCATTGGGGCGAAGCATTGGGACGAAGCATTGGGACGAAGCGCTGGAGGTGGAGCGAAACGTTGGAGGTGGAGCGAAGCATTGGGACGAAGCGCTGGGGCGAAGCATTGGGACGAAGTGTTGGGACGAAGCATTGGGGCGAAGCGTTGGGGCAAAGCGAAACGTTGGAGGTGGAGCGAAGCGTTGGGGCGAAGCGCTGGAGGTGGAGCGAAGCGTTGGGGCGAAGCGCTGGAGGTGGAGCGAAGCGTTGGGGCGAAACGTTGTCAAGAGGAGCACCACCTCTGGTCAAAACCCACTGTAAGAGCATGGTGCTAGCAATGCCATGGATCACATACATAAATACTAACACAACTATACTATACTACTACAGTCTACAGATCCTCCTATACCTATACCTAATAACTATAAACTACTATAACTATACTATACTACTACAGTCTACAGATCCTCCCATACTATACCTAATATCTATAAACTACTACAACTATACTATACTACTACAGATCCCTGTAGCTACACTGTGGAGCTCCTATACCTAATAACTATAAACTACTACAACTAAACTACACTACTACAGTCTACAGATCCTCCTATACCTAATAACTATAAACTACTACAACTATGCTATACTACTACAGTCTACAGATCCTCCTATACCTATACCTAATAACTATAAACTACTATAACTATACTATACTACTACAGTCTACAGATCCTCCTATACCTATACCTAATAACTATAAACTACTACAACTATACTATACTACTACAGTCTACAGATCCTCCTATACCTATACCTAATAACTATAAACTACTATAACTATACTATACTACTACAGTCTACAGATCCTCCCATACTATACCTAATATCTATAAACTACTACAACTACACTACTACAGTCTACAGATCCTCCTATACCTAATAACTATAAACTACTACAACTATGCTATATTACTACAGTCTACAGATCCTCCTATACCTATACCTAATAACTATAAACTACTACAACTATACTATACTACTACAGTCTACAGATCCTCCTATACCTAATAACTATAAACTACTACAACTAAACTACACTACTACAGTCTACAGATCCTCCTATACCTAATAACTATAAACTACTACAACTATGCTATACTACTACAGTCTACAGATCCTCCTATACCTATACCTAATAACTATAAACTACTATAACTATACTATACTACTACAGTCTACAGATCCTCCCATACTATACCTAATATCTATAAACTACTACAACTATACTACTACAGTCTACAGATCCTCCTATACCTAATAACTATAAACTACTACAACTATGCTATATTACTACAGTCTACAGATCCTCCTATACCTATACCTAATAACTATAAACTACTACAACTATACTATACTACTACAGTCTACAGATCCTCCTATACCTAATAACTATAAACTACTACAACTAAACTACACTACTACAGTCTACAGATCCTCCTATACCTAATAACTATAAACTACTATAACTATACTATACTACTACAGTCTACAGATCCTCCTATACCTTTACCTAATAACTATAAACTACTACAACTATTGTATACTATAGTATACTACTACAGTCTACAGATCCTCCTATACCTAATAACTATAAACTACTACAACTATACTATACTACTACAGTCTGCAGATCCCTGTACATTGATGCTCTAGTAGGATGTCCTTGGGATACTAACAGCCAGCCTGTCCAGTGATCACTCATTAATCAACACTGATTACATGTTATTGATCAGGTTGTCCCAGTTGAATAGGTTCAACAGCCTGGAAGAACTGGCAATTGACCCATTGTCAAGTCCCGCCCCAGATGTTTTTAGGCATTTGATTGATTGGCTGACGAACCAATTGCAGCTCTCCGGGTAGCTAAAGAGGGTGGGGCTTGACAATGGGTCAATTGACGTGACTGAGACAACTTTTTGGCTCACAAACTAGAAACAACAGTTACTACTCAAATGTCAACGCCCTGTAAGTCATTTGATCCGTTGCCATGACTATGTAATCTTATTAACATAAATAAAGGAAGTTGTATATCAATCCACTCTTATGATGTCCCTCCCCCTGCCTGCATTAGCCTACCCCTGCATTAGCCTACCCCTGCATTAGCCTCCCCCTGCCTGCCTTAGCCTACCCCTGCCTGCATTAGCCTACCCCTGCCTGCCTTAGCCTACCCCTGCCTGCATTAGCCTACCCCTGCCTGCATTAGCCTACCCCTGCCACATTAGCCTACCCCTGCCTGCCTTAGCCTATCCCTGCATTAGCCTACCCCTGCCTGCATTAGCCTACCCCTGCCACATTAGCCTACCCCTGCCTGCCTTAGCCTACCCCTGCCTGCATTAGCCTACCCCTGCCTGCATTAGCCTACCCCTGCCTGCATTAGCCTACCCCTGCATTAGCCTACCCCTGCCTGCATTAGCCTACCCCTGCCTGCATTAGCCTACCCCTGCATTAGCCTATCCCTGCCTTAGCCTACCCCTGCCTTCATTAGCCTACCCCTGCCTTCATTAGCCTACCCCTGCCTGCCTTAGCCTACCCCTGCATTAGCCTACCCCTGCATTAGCCTACCCCTGCCTGCATTAGCCTACCCCTGCCTGCATTAGCCTACCCCTGCCTGCCTTAGCCTACCCCTGCCTGCATTAGCCTACCCCTGCCTGCATTAGCCTACCCCTGCCTGCATTAGCCTACCCCTGCCTGCATTAGCCTACCCCTGCCTGCCTTAGCCTATCCCTGCATTAGCCTACCCCTGCCTGCATTAGCCTACCCCTGCCTGCATTAGCCTACCCCTGCATTAGCCTATCCCTGCCTTAGCCTACCCCTGCCTTCATTAGCCTACCCCTGCCTGCCTTAGCCTACCCCTGCATTAGCCTACCCCTGCCTGCATTAGCCTACCCCTGCATTAGCCTACCCCTGCCTGCATTAGCCTACCCCTGCCTGCCTTAGCCTACCCCTGCCTGCATTAGCCTATCCCTGCATTAGCCTACCCCTGCCTGCATTAGCCTACCCCTGCCTGCATTAGCCTACCCCTGCCTGCATTAGCCTACCCCTGCCTGCATTAGCCTACCCCTGCCTGCATTAGCCTATCCCTGCATTAGCCTACCCCTGCCTGCATTAGCCTATCCCTGCATTAGCCTACCCCTGCCTGCATTAGCCTACCCCTGCCTGCATTAGCCTACCCCTGCCTTCATTAGCCTATCCCTGCATTAGCCTACCCCTGCCTGCATTAGCCTACCACTGCCTGCATTAGCCTACCCCTGACTGCATTAGCCTACCCCTGCCTGCATTAGCCTACCCCTGCCACATTAGCCTATCCCTGCCTGCATTAGCCTACCCTGCCTGCATTAGCCTACCACTGCCTGCCTTAGCCTACCCCTGCCTGCATTAGCCTACCCCTGCCTGCCTTAGCCTACCCCTGCCTGCATTAGCCTACCCCTGCCTGCCTTAGCCTACCCCTGCCTGCATTAGCCTACCCCTGCCTGCATTAGCCTACCCCTGCCTGCATTAGCCTACCCCTGCCTGCATTAGCCTACCCCTGCATTAGCCTACCCCTGCCTGCATTAGCCTACCCCTGCATTAGCCTACCCCTGCCTGCATTAGCCTACCCCTGCCTGCATTAGCCTATCCCTGCATTAGCCTACCCCTGCCTGCATTAGCCTACCCCTGCATTAGCCTACCCCTGCCTGCATTAGCCTACCCCTGCCTGCATTAGCCTACCCCTGCCTGCATTAGCCTACCCCTGCCTGCCTTAGCCTACCCCTGCCTGCATTAGCCTACCCCTGCCTGCCTTAGCCTACCCCTGCATTAGCCTACCCCTGCCTGCATTAGCCTACCCCTGCCTGCATTAGCCTACCCCTGCCTGCCTTAGCCTACCCCTGCCTGCATTAGCCTACCCCTGCCTGCATTAGCCTACCCCTGCATTAGCCTACCCCTGCCTGCATTAGCCTACCCCTGCATTAGCCTACCCCTGCCTGCCTTAGCCTACCCCTGCCTGCATTAGCCTACCCCTGCCTGCATTAGCCTACCCCTGCCTGCATTAGCCTACCCCTGCCTGCATTAGCCTACCCCTGCCTGCATTAGCCTACCCCTGCCTGCATTAGCCTACCCCTGCCTGCATTAGCCTACCCCTGCCTGCATTAGCCTACCCCTGCCTGCATTAGCCTACCCCTGCCTGCATTAGCCTACCCCTGCCTGCCTTAGCCTACCCCTGCCTGCATTAGCCTACCCCTGCCTGCCTTAGCCTACCCCTGCCTGCATTAGCCTACCCTGCCTGCCTTAGCCTACCCTGCCTGCATTAGCCTACCCCTGCCTGCATTAGCCTACCCCTGCCTGCCTTAGCCTACCCCTGCCTGCCTTAGCCTACCCCTGCCTGCCTTAGCCTACCCCTGCCTGCATTAGCCTACCCCTGCCTGCCTTAGCCTACCCCTGCCTGCATTAGCCTACCCCTGCCTGCCTTAGCCTACCCCTGCCTGCCTTAGCCTACCCCTGCCTGCCTTAGCCTACCCCTGCCTGCCTTAGCCTATCCCTGCATTAGCCTACCCCTGCCTACCTTAGCCTACCCCTGCATTAGCCTACCCCTGCCTGCATTAGCCTACCCCTGCATTAGCCTACCCCTGCCTACCTTAGCCTACCCCTGCATTAGCCTACCCCTGCCTGGCTTAGCCTACCCCTGCCTGCATTAGCCTACCCCTGCATTAGCCTACCCCTGCCTGCCTTAGCCTATCCCTACATTAGCCTACCCCTGCCTGCCTTAGCCTACCCCTGCCTGCATTAGCCTACCCCTGCCTGCCTTAGCCTACCCCTGCCTGCATTAGCCTACCCCTGCCTGCATTAGCCTACCCCTGCCTGCATTAGACTACCCCTGCCTGCATTAGCCTATCCCTGCATTAGCCTACCCCTGCCTACCTTAGCCTACCCCTGCCTGCATTAGCCTACCCATGCCTGCATTAGCCTACCCCTGCATTAGCCTACCCCTGTCTGCCTTAGCCTACACCTGCCTGCATTAGCCTACCCCTGCATTAGCCTACCCATGCCTGCATTAGCCTACCCCTGCCTGCCTTAGCCTACCCCTGCCTGCCTTAGCCTACACCTGCCTGCATTAGCCTACCCCTGCATTAGCCTATCCCTGCATTAGCCTACCCCTGCATTAGCCTACCCCTGCATTAGCCTACCCCTGCATTAGCCTATCCCTGCCTGCATTAGCCTACCCCTGCATTAGCCTACCCCTGCATTAGCCTAGCCCTGCATTAGCCTAGCCCTGCATTAGCATACCCCTGCATTAGCCTATCCCTGCATTAGCCTACCCCTGCATTAGCCTACCCCTGCCTGCATCATTTAAGCTAAAATAAGCCTATCCAACATGGGGAATCTCCCCACCAATTAGAGAGTTCAGCTCAACAAGTTAATGTATTGCCTGTATAACCTGGTACCTAGTTAATATAATGGTCTATCAGACTGGTACCTAGTTAATATAATGGTCTATCAGACTGGTACCTAGTTAATATAATGGTCTATCAGACTGGTACCTAGTTAATATAATGGTCTATCAGACTGGTACCTAGTTAATATAATGGTCTATCAGACTGGTACCTAGTTAATATAATGGTCTATCAGACTGGTACCTAGTTAATATAATGGTCTATCAGACTGGTACCTAGTTCATCATATTTCCCAGCATGCTCTATTTGTTTTTCCATACACACACACAGACACACACGCACGCACGCACACAACACACACACACACACACACACACACACACACACACACACACACACACACACACACACACACACACACACACACACACACACATAGTATTATTCATAGGATGGAGGGGCTAGTCCTGATTCAAGGGCATCTAGTTGTCGTCGGTGCTGTACAACTCATAACGTCTCTGCCAAATGGCACACTATGCCCTTTATAGTGCACTACTTTAGACTAGAGCCCTATAGGCCGTGGCCAAAAGTAGTGCACTTCATAGGGAATAGGGTGCCATTTCGGAAGCATCCAAGGGCATGTTGTCATACCGCTGTACAACTCATATTCATTCATCTTCAGCTTGACCAAGGTCTTATCATTAAATTAAATTAATGATTCAACATTATTCATTGCTTTGATTAAAAATGGCATGAATCCTATGAGTCATTTATACAGCTCTATTCAGGAACAGGAGGAGACATGAATCATTTGAAAGGAAATAGGTACAGTATATGACAATTACAACTGGTTCTAAAACATTTAGAAGAGCAAAAAATCTCGTTGGACGCAATCATATACACACACAGACACAGACACACACACACACAGACACACACACACACAGACACACACACACACACACACACACACACACACACACACAGACACAGACACAGACACACACAGACACACACAGAAACAGACACAGACACAGACACACACACAGACACACACACAGACACAGACACAGACACAGACACACACACACACACAGACACAGACACACACACACACACACACAGACACACACACAGACACAGACACACACACACACAGACACAGACACAGACACACACACACACACACACAGACACAGACACAGACACACACACACACACACACAGACACACACACAGACACACACACACACACACACACACACACACACACACACACACACACACACACACAGACACAGACACAGACACAGACACACACACACACACACACACAGACACAGACACACACAGACACACACAGACACACACAGACACACACACACAGACACACACACACACACACACAGACACACAGACACACACACAGACACACACACACACACACACACACACACACACACACACAGACACAGACACAGACACACACAGACACACACACACACACAGACACAGACACAGACACACACAGACACACACAGACACACACAGACACACACAGACACACACACAGACACACACACACACACACACACACACAGACACAGACACACACACACACACACACAGACACAGACACAGACACAGACACAGACACACACACACACACACACACACACACACACACACATACACACACAGACACACAGACACACACACACACACATACACACACACACACACATACACAGACACAGACACAGACACAGACACAGACACACACACACACACACATACACACACAGACACACAGACATACACACACACACATACACACACTGTTGAGCAGCATCCTCAAAGCAGAATAAAAAGCCTGCTTAATTAGGCTAAGAGCTTCAGTCGTCAAAAGCTGCATTACTCTGATTGCCAAAGTCCGGTTGTGATGAATCTGTGACATGGTGTAATAAAACTATTTCAAAATGCACCAACCCAGTGGGGACCCATAACGTTCACCAGCACAGTGCTGTTCCGTTAAAATGCTTCTCATTGTCGTAACAGGCCACCTCTGGTTCTTAGAAGTTAACCTGATAGAAAAGTCAGTCTCTTCTCTTCTGTTTTATATGTCACTGGTGCACCCACAGCACCCGCAGCACCCACAACACCCACAGCACCCACAACATCCACAGCACCCACAGCATCCACAACACCCACAGCACCCACAGCACCCACAACATCCACAGCATCCACAGCACCCACAGCACCCCCAACACCCACAGCACCCACAGCACCCACATCACCCACAGCACCCGCAGCACCCGCAGCACCCACAGCACCCGCATTACCCACAGCACCCGCATCACCCACATCACCCACAGCACCCACAGCACCCGCAACACCCACAGCACCCACATTACCCACAGCACCCGCAGCACCCGCAGCACCCACCTGGCACAGCCAGAAGAGGACTGGCCACCCCTCATAGCCTGGTTCCTCTCTAGGTTTCTTTAGGTTTCTTCTTAGGTTTTGGCCTTTCTAGGGAGTTTTTCCTAGCCACCGTGCTTCTACACCTGCATTGCTTGCTGTTTGGGGTTTTAGGCTGGGTTTCTGTACAGCACTTTGAGATATCAGCTGATTTAAGAAGGGCTATATAAATACATTTGATTTGATATGGTGGTCCCAGATACCTTAAAAAAAAGGTAGGGGTGTGGATCAGAAAACCAGTCAGTATCTGGGGTGACCACCATTTGCCTCATGCAACGAGACACATCTCCTTCACATAGAGTTAATCAGGCAGTTGATTGTGGCCTGTGGAATGTTGTCCAACTCCTCTTCAATGGCTGTGTGAAGCTGCTGGACATTAGCAGTAACTGGAGAACGCTGTTGTACACGTCGATCCAGAGCATCCCAAATATGCTCAATGGGTGATATGTCTGGTGAGTATGCAGGCCAGGAATTTGAGAAACTTCTAGGAATTCTGTACAGATTCTTGCGACATGGGGCCGTGCATTATCATGCTGAAACATGAGGTGATGGCGGGGGATGAATGGCACGACAATGGGCATCAGGATCTCAGCAAACCGCTCACCCACACAACGCCATATACACAGTCTGCTATCTGCCCGGTACAGTTGACACAGGGATTCATCAGAGAAGAGCACACTTCTTCAGCGTGCCAGTTGCCATCAAAGTTGAGCATTTTCCCACGGAAGTTGGTTACAATGCTGAACTGCAGTTCAAAGGTCAAGACCCTGGTGAGGATGACAAGCACGCAGATTAGCTTCACTGAGACGGTTCACTGAGACGGATATTCTTCGATTGTGCAAACCCACAGTTTCATCAGCTGTCTGGGTGGCTGGTCTCAGACAAACCCACAGATTCATCAGCTGTCTGGGTGGCTGGTCTCAGACAAACCTACAGATTCATCAGCTGTCCGGCTGGCTGGTCTCAGACAAACCCACAGTTTCATCAGCTGTCCGGGTGGCTGGTCTCAGATGACCCTGCTGGTGAAGAAGCGGGATGTGGAGGTTCTGGGATGGCGTGGTTACACATGGTCTGGGGTTGTGAGGCCAGTTGGACGTACTGCTAAATTCTCTAAAACAACGTTGGAAGTGGCTTATGGTAGAGAAATGAACATTCAATTCTCTGGCAACAGCTCTGGTGGACATTCCTCCAGTCAGCATGCCAATTGTACACTCCCTCAAAACTTAAGACATGTGACATTGTGTTGTGTGATAAAACTGCACATTTTAGAGTGGCCTTTTATTGTCTCCCAGCACAAGGTGCACCTGTGTAATTATCATGCTCTTTAATCATCTTCTTGATATGCCACACATGTCAGGTGGATGGATTATTTTGGCAAAAGAGAAATGCTCACTAACAGGGATGTAAACAAATGTGTGCACAACAATTTGACAGAAATAAGCTTTTTGTTCATATGGACAATTTCTGGGATCTTTTATTTCAGCTCATGAAACATGGGACCAACACTTTACGTGCTTCTTTCATATTGTTGTTCAGTATAGTTGTCACACATCTTGTTAGCCTGTTTCTCCGGCGCCGGCGGCAACCCTACCTCGTCCTCCTCACCTAATTGGCTATTAAATCTTTTAAAAAGTTAGGTGAATCAGATCGGACTCGGATGGAGAGTTGAGTGCGTTGTTCAAGCTCGTGCCAAATTACCGAAGATAACCACATCAGCAAAGCTACCCCCCTTGCTAGTAGGTCTTATGCAGTATCAGGACTAGACAGAGACCTCACTGCACGGCCTGGCAATGACAGTGGCCTTGCACCTCCTCGTATTCCTTCCCCTCGAGAATAGTGACAGTTCCTCTAGTGAGATGCCGGCCCCCACCCTTCTCCTCCTCACAGCTGTCGACTGCCAGAGACCCAGTGGCGCTCATGAGAGCGACACCCCCTTCTGTGGACACTTGTAAATCTACGAGTGATGAGACGGATAGCCCCGACAGCGTGGAGTCTGAGCTCCAATGTGTAATATAATAGGCTACCAGATAAATACTATATATAGCTATAGATAGGCTAGTAGGCTAGACTACAATGTCTGCATAAACAATCCATACTAAACTATTGTTTTGATGGTGGACTGGTTGTATTATTTGTAGTAGGGTGTATTCATGGATGCCACAGGATGCCAGGTTAACCCACATTTTTTTACAAAAAAAAAACCCATACATCTCTCTGTGTTTCATAAATTTCCTTAAATTTGCAAGAGGCTGAATGTATGTCACCGGAGAAAGCATCCGATCAAATGAATCAGCGCCCCTCTGTCTCAGTATGTGTAGCGTATCTATCTGACGCTGTCTGGTCAAAAAAAAGAGTATGACATTGTTGCCAACCGTAGCATTTGAATGCTATGGGTGGCCAATCAGCGTTGCTCTAAACTGAGTGAGCTCAGCTGTGAATGGCCCTGGCGCACCCAACAACAACAAAAAATACAAAGGGAAGCCAGTTTGGATTTGGCTTCAGACCAATCACATCACATCCGAAGCCAAACTCATTGACAGAAGAAAAAAAACGTATATTGTTGCATCTCGTTGTGTCGTTGTCTTCTGGTGGCTAGTCCGAAAATGTAGGAAACATTACCTTGACTGACCATGTTGTAGGACGTGGAACTGTTTGTTCCATCCAATATGTTTTGTGGACTTGACTTCACAGATCAAATGTTGCTCCCTGGTTTCGTAACGAAACAAAGGTGCGGTTAAATTTATTCTGCCACTGTGTCTTCTTATCGTCTCGGCCTTTAGGCCTCTATATCACGGTGGCAAGGCATATGAACTAACAGGTTGCAGAACAAACAACGCAATAGCCTCGTTATTGTTATGTAATTCTACTGTGTTACTGTCACGCCCTGGCCTTAGTATTCTGTGTTTTCGGTATTATTTTGGTTAGGCCAGGGTGTGACATGGGGATTTATGTGGTTTGTTTTGTCTGGGTTTGTTTGTAGTTATGGGATTGTGGTTAGAGTAGTACTCTAGGTAAGTCTATGGTTGCCTAGAGTGGTTCTCAATCAGAGGCAGGTTGTTTATCGGTGTCTCTGATTGGGAACCATATTTAGGCAGCCATATTCTTTTAGGTCTCTTGTGGGTGATTGTTCCTGTCTTTGTGTTTGTGGCACCAGATAGGACTGTTTTGTGTTGGGTTTTGTGGGTGATTGTTCCTGTGTTTGTGGCACCAGATAGGACTGTTTTGTGTTGGGTTTTGTGGGTGATTGTTCCTGTGTTTGTAGCACCAGATAGGACTGTTTGGTGGGTGATTGTTCCTGTGTTTGTGGCACCAGATAGGACTGTTTTGGTTTTTGTGGGTGATTGTTCCTGTGTTTGTGGCACCAGATAGGACTGTTTTGTGTTGGGTTTTGTGGGTGATTGTTCCTGTGTTTGTGGCACCAGATAGGACTGTTGGGTTTTGTGGGTGATTGTTCCTGTGTTTGTGGCACCAGATAGGACTGTTGGGTTTTGTGGGTGATTGTTCCTGTGTTTGTGGCACCAGATAGGACTGTTGGTGTTGGGTTTTGTGGGTGATTGTTCCTGTCTTTGTGTTTGTGGCACCAGATAGGACTGTTGCTGTTGGGTTTTGTAGGTGATTGTTCCTGTCTTTGTGTTTGTGGCACCAGATAGGACTGTTGGGTTTTGTGGGTGATTGTTCCTGTCTTTGTGTTTGTGGCACCAGATAGGACTGTTGCTGTTGGGTTTTGTGGGTGATTGTTCCTGTCTTTGTGTTTGTGGCACCAGATAGGACTGTTGGGTTTTGTGGGTGATTGTTCCTGTCTTTGTGTTTGTGGCACCAGATAGGACTGTTTTGTGGGTGATTGTTCCTGTGTTTGTGGCACCAGATAGGACTGTTGGTGTTGGGTTTTGTGGGTGATTGTCCCTGTCTTTGTGTTTGTGGCACCAGATAGGACTGTTTTGGTTTTTGTGGGTGATAGGACTGTTTTGTGTTGGGTTTTGTGGGTGATTGTTCCTGTCTTTGTGTTTGTGGCACCAGATAGGACTGTTTTGTGTTGGGTTTTGTGGGTGATTGTTCCTGTGTTTGTGGCACCAGATAGGACTGTTGGTGTTGGGTTTTGTGGGTGATTGTCCCTGTCTTTGTGTTTGTGGCACCAGATAGGACTGTTTTTGTGGGTGATAGGACTGTTTTGTGTTGGGTTTTGTGGGTGATTGTTCCTGTCTTTGTGTTTGTGGCACCAGATAGGACTGTTGGTGTTGGGTTTTGTGGGTGATTGTCCCTGTCTTTGTGTTTGTGGCACCAGATAGGACTGTTTTGGTTTTTGTGGGTGATTGTTCCTGTCTTTGTGTTTGTGGCACCAGATAGGACTGTTTTGTGTTGGGTTTTGTGGGTGATTGTTCCTGTCTTTGTGTTTGTGGCACCAGATAGGACTGTTGGTGTTGGGTTTTGTGGGTGATTGTCCCTGTCTTTGTGTTTGTGGCACCAGATAGGACTGTTTTGTGTTGGGTTTTGTGGGTGATTGTTCCTGTCTTTGTGTTTGTGGCACCAGATAGGACTGTTGGGTTTTTTCACGTTTCTTGTTTTGTAGATTGTTGTATATTTTCATCTTTAATAAAGATGTACAAAACTAAACCCCGCTGCATTTTGGTCCGCCTCTCTTTCACCAGAAAACCGTTACAGGTACTTTACATTTCTTCTTTATTTTCTTAACTCTATTTCTTGGACGGCACTGTTGGTTAAGGGCTTGTCAGTAAGCATGTGACAAATAAAATTTGATTTGAAGTATCACAACACGTAGGTTGTAACATGATAACATATATAACATTTCTTCCTGGCCTTCTTGCTTTAGTACGCTGTTGCATCGGAAATTCATTTTCACAATCTACAACGTTCGACTTTCTCACTTTAATTACTGAACAAGGAATTCCATTGTTGCCGAGCAGCCAGCATTCTAAAGATCAGTATTGGGCCACCGTCGGCCAATCGGCTGGGTGAAATATAAACGTTAGGATTAGCATCCATTAAAGCACAGCTACAGGCTACACTACTACAAGCACTAGCACCGCGTAACCTGATAGTTCATGGATAGGCAGCCGCGTTGACGGTTACAGTTTCAGAACCATGGACAGCCATCAGTAGTATATACTTTGTGAGTGGCTGACACAGGTTATTTTGGTTAGGTAGGGGGTTGGGGGGTTGGGGGGGACAAACTCAGACTTGGTGGGATTCTGGAGAAACTGACAGTGGTGTAAGAACATGGTTAGGTAGGGGGTTGGGGGGCAAACTCAGACCTGGTGGGATTCTGGAGAAACTGCCAGTGGTATAAGAACATGGTTGGGTAGGGGGTTGGGGGGTGGGGGGGCCAAACTCAGACCTGGTGGGATTCTGGAGAAACTGACAGTGGTGTAAGAACATGGTTAGGTAGGGGGGTGGGGGGGCCAAACTGACAGTGGTATAAGAACATGGTTAGTAAATGTTTTTCTCTTTTTATCTGACAAATGAAAGGAAAGGGAATTGTAGCAATAGCCTGATTAGCAATACAGACTTAAAAAGCAGTTGGCGTTTGAAATGAAACTGTCCTCATCTGTTCTAGGTAACCAAAAGCAGCAACAGTACTAGAGCCGTAAGCCATATAGCCATCCACCTATAGTGTTAGTGGTGAATCTGTCCCGTGTGTCACTATGCAAAACACCCCTCTTTCTCTCTGCTGCACAACAATGCCTGATTTTACAGCTTCCACGCAGGGATCAATAGTGATTTGATTGGTGCCTCATTCAACTTGAAGGTCAGAGCAGAAGATCACGGGTCTGTCCCAAATGGCACCCTATTCCCTATATAGTGCACTACTTTAGACCAGGGTCAGTAGGACTCTGGCACCCTATTCCCTACACAGTGCACTGCTTTAGACCAGGGTCAGTAGGACTCTGGCACCCTATTCCCTATATAGTGCACCGCTTTAGACCAGGGTCAGTAGGACTCTGGCACCCTATTCCCTATATAGTTCACTGCTTTTGACCAGGGTCAGTAGGACTCTGGCACCCTATTCACTATATAGTGCACTGCTTTCGATCAGCTTTGGTCTAAAGTAGTGCACTATATTGGTAATTTAAGGGAGCCTTTTGGGAACCAAACCCACCTCATTTTAGACCATTGACGGCCTCCTGTCAGACCTCATCAACATCAAAAACCCTCCTATTGCTTTGTACGTTCACTTTCTCACAGCAACTTGTGAATAAAGTGAACGTTCTTGAATCTCGTCCCACAGAGACAGTGGTAATTCAAGGGGATTCAACTCCAACGGGTTTTCTAGGCTACTGTAAAATACTCCACCGGGTTTTCTAGGCTACTGTAAAATACTCCACCGGGTTTTCTAGGCTACTGTAAAATACTCCACCGGGTTTTCTAGGCTACTGTAAAATACTCCACCGGGTTTTCTAGGCTACTGTAAAATACTCCACCGGGTTTCTAGGCTACTGTAAAATACTCCACCGGGTTTTCTAGGCTACTGTAAAATACTCCACCGGGTTTCTAGGCTACTGTAAAATACTCCACCGGGTTTTCTAGGCTACTGTAAAATACTCCACCGGGTTTCTAGGCTACTGTAAAATACTCCACCGGGTTTCTAGGCTACTGTAAAATACTCCACCGGGTTTCTAGGCTACTGTAAAATACTCCACCGGGTTTCTAGGCTACTGTAAAATACTCCACCGGGTTTTCTAGGCTACTGTAAAATACTCCACCGGGTTTTCTAGGCTACTGTAAAATACTCCAATGGTTTTCTAGGCTACTGTAAAATACTTTAACACTGTAACATATTTGACGTGTTTATGTTTGTTTTTTTAGGACTGTTGGGAGATAAGTCCCCCCCCCCCCCCCCCCCCCCCCCGTTGTGGGTTCAAGGAGATCCGAATAATCAAACAACTCATCAACAATACCTCTCAGCTGGAGGTATGATGATATAGCGTGGTCTTCTTTAGATGTAAGCACTTCCTGTCTCATTGTTACGTGGCAACATGCTAATAACGTGGTAATTCTAATCAAATGCATGTAATGAATTGACATTACATTTACAATTGAACTCGAATAGAAGCAGATAGGTTGAATTGTGTTTTGTAGCCTAACGGAAGCATACTCACAAACACAATACTTCTCAGCATCAATATCTTTGAAGGACCCAATCACATTATAGACTACTCTATCACACCGCAACTAATTAACAAGCATAATCAGACCTTGCAACAACACTTGAGACATAGCAATTATCCCAGCAGCACTTGAGACGTGACATTTACCAAAGACGAGCAATTAATGGGCATCAAAATAGACTCTGGAGAACTTTGCTGAACTCAATGGCATTAGAAAAATTCCCGGAGACAGAGAAGCCTACCTTTTCTGTGTTCTGTGATCTCTTCCTTCCCAGAGACAGTCTTTAGCTGTGTAGCCTATCGTTCAACGGTGTCTTACGCACCTGGTAAATAAGGATAATATATTTCCTGTGGCGAAAGTCGATTCAATTGTGGATAAATTGTCGCGTAAGGTTGTACAGTCAAGCCCCATAAAGCTTCAATGATCTTCGCTCCTCACTTCTCTCGCGCATCGCTTCTATCCACACTGCAACTGGCGCTCGAGCGCGGATCATTTAAATACCAGTGACGTCACGAAGGCTCTCATCTCTGGTACCAGGGCTGGGGTCAATTCAGATACGCTCTCATCTCCGGTACCAGGGCTGGGGTCAATTCAGATACGCTCTCATCTCCGGTACCAGGGTTGGGGTCAATTCAGATACGCTCTCATCTCCGGTACCAGGGCTGGGGTCAATTCAGATACGCTCTCATCTCCGGTACCAGGGTTGGGGTCAATTCAGATTGAAAGCAGTCATTTCAGAAAGGGATTTTTATTCAAAATAAAAAAAATTGAAACACTTTTGACATAAATAGCTTCTGCTGTCATTTTGAAAATAGATGCAGTTTTTTAAATATAAAAAATAAAAAGTTATTTAAATTAACCTCCTGAATTGACTGACTTCTATTCGATTTGGCCAGGCCTACATGGACATGTGCCCATTCATAAATATATATTTATATATTTTATTTATTTATTAAAAATATTATTTAACTAGGAAAGTCAGTTAATTAAGAACAAATTCTTATTTACAATGACGGCCTACCAAAAGGCAAAGACCTCCTGCGGGAACAGGGGCCTGGGATTAAAATAAAATAAAAACTACAATATAAATATAGGACAAAACACACATCACAACACGAGAGACAACACAACACTACATAAAGAGAGACCTAAAGACAACAACGTAGCATGGCAACACCACATGACAACAACATGGTAGCAACACAACACTACATAAAGAGATACCTAAAAACGGGGACGGGGTCCTGGGATTAAAAATTAAAAATAAATTAAACAATATCACGTAATATAACGATATTAATGAATTATAACATCAAAAGATCACATTGGTTTGGATATGATTATTATATAGTTTGATTAACTCATATCTAAAAATAAAAAAAATAGCATAGAATATTAACATCGGTGGAGAAACAAACTGTTGCATATTGTCACAATGAATCAGTTGAGAGATCAATCATCGGTGCAATTCGCTTTGGCTTTAAATGGACTTAAATACGTTTATTTTCCAAAGGGAATTTAATTTCTGGTGTCAGGGCAGGGATATATAAGCACATTCAAGTCACTCAGGACAGTGCACTGCATCCAACAAAGGTTTAAACTGGATATGTTAACATATTGTTTTCCGCTTTTCTAAAGACACTGGCATTTATAATCTGTAAGAAAAAGCGTGTGTGTGTGTGTGTGTGTGTCTGTCTGTCTGTGTGTGTGTGTGTGTGTGTATGGAATTGATGACGTCAACTCAACGAGCCCGCCGCGTTTGCGCAGTTTGCTTCCTGGATTTGAATGGTTTGTTTACAACTTCGGAATCGGTTCCCGCTTGTCTTGTCAACAGCAGCTAATCTTTCAAAAACAATCGTCCCAAAAGCGTTTTCTATGAAGCGGGGTGACAATGATTAAGACCGAGAAGGTGTTGCATTTGAAGAGTTCCCGAGGACGGAAGGTCCGTGTGGTCCGGGAACATTATTTGAGAGAACATGTTCCCTGCTACAGCTCTCTCTGTCAGGCACAATGCGCCAACGGTAAAGTCAGGTTTTACAAAATAAAATACTCTAAGTCTTCCTTTTGATGTCCGTCACATTTTAGGGAAACGTAAATGTAACATGCTAACTAGCTAAATTACAACAAGGCATAAGGTAAACTAGGATGTTTCTCTTTTGTATCACACTGTCACGTGATGTTAGTTGTTACACCGTAACAACACGTGTCACCCTTTTAACAGCTAGTTCCTGAGTACAATAGCAATAAAATAATGACGATGGCCTTCACAGTAAAGGTAGATAAGACGACTTAGACACCTGTGCATAAATGCGAATAGCTACGAATAGACGCGGATGTTGTTGACAACAGTGTTGCTGTGTTTGAAATGATCTCCATCAAGACATGGTAGAGTCTGAACAGAGTACACCTGCTCAAACACCCTCATCATTCACTATCCCTTTTCTAGATTGATTAGTTGACAGATTAACCCTCTCTCTCTCCCTGTTCTGTCCCAGCAGAGGGCAAGGTGCTGTCTGGAGAGGTGACTCACTATGTGATGCCTGATGCAGGCGTGGCGAGGGACTTTATGGAGATTCTGGAGTTTAGAGAGATCCAGGGGATAGTGTTCACTCAGACTGCCTGCCAGGCTGTCCAACACAGCAGAGGACGCAGGTACAGGAGCTACATGCCTACACCGTACATATAGATAATTACTGTAACACAGGTTGAGTAACTAGGCCTTCATACCATTGGTGTTGGGGCAGACAGTAGTAATGAAACTGTTGGGGCAGACAGTAGTAATGAGACATCTACCATTGGTGTTGGGGCAGACTGTAGTACTGATACATCTACCATTGGTGTTGGGGCAGACAGTGGTAATGAGACCTCTACCATTGGTGTTGGGGCAGACAGTAGTACTGAGACATCTACCATTAGTGAGAGGGCAGACAGTAGTAATGAGACATCTACCATTTGTGTTGGGGCAGACAGTAGTAATGAGATATCTACCATTGGTGTTGGGGCAGACAGTAGTAATGAGACATCTACCATTGGTGTTGGGGCAGACAGTAGTAATGAGACATCTACCATTAGTCAGAGGGCAGACAGTAGTAATGAGACATCTACCATTGGTGTTGGGGCAGACAGTAGTAATGAGACATCTACCATTGGTGTTGGAGCAGACAGTAGTACTGAGACATCTACCATTGGTGTTGGGGCAGACAGTAGTACTGAGACATTTACCATTGGTGTTGGGGCAGACAGTAGTAATGAGACATCTACCATTGGTGTTGGGGCAGACAGTAGCTACACCTCTCCAATGACTATGTCATGGGGACAGAACACTACACCTCTCCAATGACTATGTCATGGGTACAGAACAGTACACCTCTCTAATGACTATGTCATGGGGACAGAACAGTACACCTCTCCAATGACTATGTCATGGGGACAGAACAGTGCACCTCTCCAATGACTATGTCATGGGGACAGAACAGTGCACCTCTCCAATGACTATGTCATGGGGACAGAACAGTAGACTTACACCTCTCCAATGACTATGTCATGGGGACAGAACAGTACACCTCTCCAATGACTATGTCATGGGGACAGAACAGTAGACTTACACCTCTCCAATGACTATGTCATGGGGACAGAACAGTGCACCTCTCCAATGACTATGTCATGGGGACAGAACAGTGCACCTCTCCAATGACTATGTCATGGGGACAGAACAGTGCACCTCTCCAATGACTATGTCATGGGGACAGAACAGTACACCTCTCCAATGACTATGACATAGGGACAGAACAGTACACCTCTCCAATGACTATGTCATGGGGACAGAACAGTACACCTCTCCAATGACTATCTCATGGGTACAGAACAGTACTGTCCTAACAAGCAAAATAACAGTAACTGCTCATAGAGTGAAACAGAGAAATGACTTCAAGGTTTTTTTTTTTATTGTCCAACCAAATGAATTGTAGTTAGATCAGATGTGTTTATCTGTTGTCTTACTACGAGGTTACTTGTTATTCATATTGACCCTGACCTGTGACATGACCTTTGACCCTAGACGGCAGTTACTGCCTTCTTGCTGGGTACACCCACTGGAATACGATTCCACGACAAATAGTTTGATACAAAGATCAGTGACACCAAGATAAACTGTAGAGACTGCAGCCCATAGCTCAGTGACACCAAGGTAAACCGTAGAGACTGCAGCCCCAAAGATCAGTGACACCAAGGTAAACCGTAGAGACTACAGCCCCAAAGATCAGTGACACCAAGGTAAACCGTAGAGACTACAGCCCCAAAGATCAGTGACACCAAGGTAAACCGTAGAGACTACAGCCCCAAAGATCAGTGACACCAAGGTAAACCGTAGAGACTGCAGCCCCAAAGATCAGTGACACCAAGGTAGACCGTAGAGACTGTTGCCCCAAAGATCAGTGACACCAAGGTAAACCGTAGAGACTGCAGGTCATAGCTCAGTGACACCAAGGTAAACCGTAGAGACTGCAGCCCAAAGATCAGCGACACCAAGGTAAACCGTAGAGACTGCAGCCCAAAGATCAGTGACACCAAGGTAAACCGTAGAGACTGCAGCCAAAAGATCAGTGACACTAAGGTAAACCGTAGAGACTGCAGGTCATAGCTCAGTGACACCAAGGTAAACCGTAGAGACTGCAGCCCAAAGATCAGTGACACTAAGGTAAACCGTAGAGACTGCAGGTCATAGCTCAGTGACACCAAGGTAAACCGTAGAGACTGCAGGTCATAGCTCAGTGACACCAAGGTAAACCGTAGAGACTGCAGGTCATAGCTCAGTGACACCAAGGTAAACCGTAGACACTGCAGCCCCAAAGATCAGTGACACCAAGGTAAACCGTAGAGACTGCAGCCCCAAAGATCAGTGACACCAAGGTAAACCGTAGAGACTGCAGCCCCAAAGATCAGTGACACCAAGGTAAACCGTAGAGACTACAGCCCCAAAGATCAGTGACACCAAGGTAAACCGTAGAGACTACAGCCCCAAAGATCAGTGACACAAAGGTAAACCGTAGAGACTGCAGCCCCAAAGATCAGTGACACCAAGGTAGACCGTAGAGACTGTTGCCCCAAAGATCAGTGACACCAAGGTAAACCGTAGAGACTGCAGGTCATAGCTCAGTGACACCAAGGTAAACCGTAGAGACTGCAGCCCAAAGATCAGCGACACCAAGGTAAACCGTAGAGACTGCAGCCCAAAGATCAGTGACACCAAGGTAAACCGTAGAGACTGCAGGTCATAGCTCAGTGACACCAAGGTAAACCGTAGAGACTGCAGCCCCAAAGATCAGTGACACCAAGGTAAACCGTAGAGACTGCAGCCAAAAGATCAGTGACACTAAGGTAAACCGTAGAGACTGCAGGTCATAGCTCAGTGACACCAAGGTAAACCGTAGAGACTGCAGCCCAAAGATCAGTGACACTAAGGTAAACCGTAGAGACTGCAGGTCATAGCTCAGTGACACCAAGGTAAACCGTAGAGACTGCAGGTCATAGCTCAGTGACACCAAGGTAAACCGTAGAGACTGCAGGTCATAGCTCAGTGACACCAAGGTAAACCGTAGACACTGCAGCCCCAAAGATCAGTGACACCAAGGTAAACCGTAGAGACTGCAGCCCCAAAGATCAGTGACACCAAGGTAAACCGTAGAGACTGCAGCCCCAAAGATCAGTGACACCAAGGTAAACCGTAGAGACTGCAGCCCAAAGATCAGTGACACTAAGGTAAACCGTAGAGACTGCAGCCCAAAGATCAGTGACACTAAGGTAAACCGTAGAGACTGCAGGTCATAGCTCAGTGGCACCAAGGTAAACCGTAGAGACTGCAGCCCAAAGATCAGTGACACCAAGGTAAACCGTAGACACTGCAGCCCCAAAGATCAGTGACACCAAGGTAAACCGTAGAGACTGCAGGTCATAGCTCAGTGACACCAAGGTAAACCGTAGAGACTGCAGCCCCAAAGATCAGTGACACCAAGGTAAACCGTAGAGACTGCAGCCCCAAAGATCAGTGACACCAAGGTAAACCGTAGAGACTGCAGCCCCAAAGATCAGTGACACCAAGGTAAACCGTAGACACTACAGCCCCAAGATCAGTGAAACCAAGGTAAACCGTAGAGACTGCAGCCCCAAAGATCAGTGACACCAAGGTAAACCGTAGAGACTGCAGCCCCAAAGATCAGTGAAACCAAGTGATGCCAGTTACTGACGTGAGTGATGCCAGTTGCTGACGTGAGTGATGCCAGTTGCTGACGTGAGTGATGCCAGTTGCTGACACCAAGTGATGCCAGTTGCTGACGTGAGTGATGCCAGTTGCTGACGTGAGTGATGCCAGTTGCTGACGTGAGTGATGCCAGTTACTGACGTGAGTGATGCCAGTTACTGACGTGAGTGATGCCAGTTACTGACGTGAGTGATGCCAGTTGCTGACGTGAGTGATGCCAGTTGCTGACGTGAGTGATGCCAGTTGCTGACGTGAGTGATGCCAGTTGCTGACGTGAGTGATGCCAGTTGCTGACGTGAGTGATGCCAGTTGCTGACGTGAGTGATGCCAGTTGCTGACGTGAGTGATGCCAGTTGCTGACGTGAGTGATGCCAATTGCTGACGTGAGTGAAGCCAGTTGCTGACGTGAGTGATGCCAGTTGCTGACGTGAGTGATGCCAGTTGCTGACGTGAGTGATGCCAGTTACTGACGTGAGTGATGCCAGTTACTGACGTGAGTGATGCCAGTTACTGACGTGAGTGATGCCAGTTACTGACGTGAGTGATGCCAGTTGCTGACGTGAGTGATGCCAGTTGCTGACGTGAGTGATGCCAGTTGCTGACGTGAGTGATGCCAGTTGCTGACGTGAGTGATGCCAGTTGCTGACGTGAGTGATGCCAGTTGCTGACGTGAGTGATGCCAGTTGCTGACGTGAGTGATGCCAGTTGCTGACACCAAGTGATGCCAGTTGCTGACGTGAGTGATGCCAGTTGCTGACGTGAGTGATGCCAGTTGCTGACGTGAGTGATGCCAGTTGCTGACGTGAGTGATGCCAGTTGCTGACGTGAGTGATGCCAGTTGCTGACGTGAGTGATGCCAGTTGCTGACGTGAGTGATGCCAGTTGCTGACGTGAGTGATGCCAGTTGCTGACGTGAGTGATGCCAGTTGCTGACGTGAGTGATGCCAGTTGCTGACGTGAGTGATGCCAGTTGCTGACGTGAGTGATGCCAGTTGCTGACGTGAGTGATGCCAGTTGCTGACGTGAGTGATGCCAGTTACTGATGTGAGTGATGCCAGTTGCTGACGTGAGTCATGCCAGTTGCTGACGTGAGTGATGCCAGTTGCTGATGTGAGTGATGCCAGTTGCTGATGTGAGTGATGCCAGTTGCTGACGTGAGTGATGCCAGTTACACATTATGACATATCTATCATAGCGGAGGACACAGGTGTAATAGACCTAAATGGCCAATGGTGCATCCTCAACACCGCCTCAAAGACAGCTCTTTAGGTGTACGCACAGCCACGGCCATGCCGAGACCTCTCTGAGGCGACGTGTAGTGTAGGCTCAAGTCCTCGTCAGAGGTGATCGAGTGACACGTAGAGGGCAACTTCCTCCATATTACCTTCAATAGAAATCCACCAATCGAGAGTGGGTAATAAAAACAACCTCATTACAGCACGGCTATGCTGATCAAGCTTAAACAGGATGTGGCCTGTGGATGAATAATGTAGCCACTAACTGGTTATTACACAACCCTTCTAACAGTATACAGTATACGGCTTCTTATACAATACACACACATTGGTGTTTGTTCTTGTTAAAAGTTGATGACTTAGTGTAAATAACAGTCCCGGTAGACTTTCAGCAGCCTCGTCCTGGTCTCCTTTTGTTTACGTTAGCTCCCGTTTTATAAATCTGTTGCATCGTTAACGTGACGAGGCTTCACTTTTCAGAGTCTTCGGTTTTGTGCGTGTTTGTGTGTGTGTGTGCGTGCGACCGTTCGCGTGTGTGTTGTGTGTTGTGCTGATGTCATGCTGTGTAGTTGGTTAAATTGCAGAGCTCTATTCACTACAACACACAGGGGACCTCAGGACGAACCGCTGAGTCAGGGAGACTCTGTTATACCCACTGACACGCTATCCTGTTGGTAGGAAAGATTTGTATTGAGTTATCACATACTGTATGTTATCACATACTGTATGTTATCACATACTGTATGTTATCACATACTGTATGTTATCACATACTGTATGTTATCACACACTGTAGGTTATCACATACTGTGGGTTATCACATACTGTAGGTTATCACATATTGTATGTTATCACATACTATAGGTTATCACATACTGTGGGTTATCACATACTGTAGGTTATCACATACTGTATGTTATCACATACTGTGGGTTATCACATACTGTAGGTTATCACATACTGTGGGTTATCACATACTGTGGGTTATCACATATTGTATGTTATCACATACTGTGGGTTATCACATACTGTAGGTTATCACATACTCTGGGTTATCACATACTGTAGGTTATCACATACTGTATGTTATCACATACTGTGGGTTATCACATACTGTAGGTTATCACATACTGTGGGTTATCACATACTGTGGGTTATCACATATTGTATGTTATCACATACTGTGGGTTATCACATACTGTAGGTTATCACATACTCTGGGTTATCACATACTGTAGGTTATCACATACTGTGGGCTACAAGGTTATTAGGCTACATACTGTAGGTTACTAGGTTATTAGGATACATACTGTAGGTTACTAGGTTATTAGGCTACATACTGTAGGCTACAAGGTTATTAGGCTACATACTGTAGGTTACTAGGTTATTAGGATACATACTGTAGGTTACTAGGTTATTAGGCTACATACTGTAGGTTACTAGGTTATTAGGATACATACTGTAGGTTACTAGGTTATTAGGCTACATACTGTAGGCTACAAGGTTATTAGGCTACAAGGTTATTAGGCTACATACTGTATGCTACAAGGTTATTAGGCTACATACTGTAGGCCCACATACTGTAGGTGTCAAGGTTATTAGGCTACAAGGTTATTAGGCTACATACTGTAGGTTGCAAGGTTATTAGGCTACATACTGTAGGCTACATACTGTAGGTTACTAGGTTATTAGGCTACATACTGTAGGCTACAAGGTTACATACTGTAGGTTATTAGGCCACATACTGTAGGTTACTAGGTTATTAGGCTACATACTGTAGGCTACAAGGTTATTAGGCTACTAGGCTATTAGGCTACAAGGCTTTAGGCTACAAGGTTATTAGGCTACAAGGTTATTAGGCTACAAGGTTATTAGGATACATACTGTATGCTACAAGGTTATTAGGCTACTTACTGTAGTCTACAAGGTTATTAGTCTACTTACTGTAGTCTACAAGGTTATTAGGCTACATACTGTATTCTACAATGTTATTAGGCTACATACTGTAGGCTACAATGTTATTAGGCTACATACTGTAGGCTACAAGGTTAGTAGGCTACAAGGTTACATACTGTAGGTTATTAGGATACATACTGTAGGTTACATACTGTAGGTTATTAGGGTACATACTGTAGGTTAAATACTGTAGTCTACAAGGTTACATAATGTAGGTTGCTAGGTTACATACTGTAGGCTACAAGGTTATTAGGCTACATACTGTATGTTACAATGTTATTAGGCTACATACTGTAGGCTACACGTTATTAGGCTACAAGGTTATTAGGCTACAAGGTTATTAGGCTACAAGGTTATTAGGCTACAAGGTTATTAGGCTACAAGGTTATTAGGTTACATACTGTAGGCTACAAGGTTATTAGGCTACAAGGTTATTAGGCTACAAGGTTATTAGGTTACAAGGTTATTAGGCTACATACTGTAGGTCACAAGGTTATTAGGCTACATACTGTAGGCTACAAGGTTATTAGGCTACAAGGTTATTAGGCTATATACTGTAGGTTACATGGTTATTAGGCTACAAGGTTATTAGGCTACATACTGTAGGCTACAAGGTTATTAGGCTACATACTGTAGGTTACAAGGTTATTAGGCTACAAGGTTATTAGACTACATACTGTAGGCTACAAGGTTATTAGGCTACAAGGTTATTAGGCTACATACTGTATGCTACAAGGTTATTAGGCTACATACTGTAGGTTACAAGGTTATTAGGCTACATACTGTATGCTACAAGGTTATTAGGCTACATACTGTAGGTTACAAGGTTATTAGGCTACATACTGTAGGCCACAAGGTTATTAGGCTACATACTGTAGGCTACAAGGTTATTAGGCTACATACTGTAGGCTACAAGGTTATTAGGCTACATACTGTAGTCTACAAGGTTATTAGGCCACAAGGTTATTAGGATACAAGGTTATTAGGCTACAAGGTTATTAGGCCACAAGGTTATTAGGATACATACTGTAGGCTACAAGGTTATTAGGCTACATACTGTAGTCTACAAGGTTATTAGGCTACATACTGTATGCTACAATGTTATTAGGCTACTTACTGTAGTCTACAAGGTTATTAGGTTACAAGGTTATTAGCAGTGGTGGAAAAAGTACACAACTGTCATACCTGAGTAGAGGTAAAGATCCTTAATAGAAAATGACTCAAGTAAAAGTGAAAGTCACCCAGTAAAATACTACTTCACTACTTACTACTTAAAAGTCTGAAAGTATTTGGTTTTAAATATACTTAAAGTATTACAAATAAATATAATTGCTAAAATATACTGAAGTATCAAAAGTCAAAGTAAAAGTATAAATCATTTAAATTCCTTATATAAAGCAAACCAGACGGAATCATTTTCTTGTGTTTTTAATTTACAAATAGCCAGAGGCACGCTCCAACACTCAGACATAATTTACAAACCAAGCATGTGTTTAGTGAGTCCGCCAGATCAGAGGCTGTAGTGACGACCAGGGATGTTCTCTTGACAAGTGTGTGAATTAAACAATTTTCCTGTCCTGCTAGGATTCAAAATGTAACGAGTACTTTTAGGTGTCAGGGAAAATGTATGGAATAAAAAATACATCATTTTCTTTAGGAATGTAAGGACGTTAAAGTTGTCAAAAATGTAAATAGTTGTCACGCCCTGACCTTAGTATTCTTAGTTTTCTTTTATTATCTTGGTTAGGTCAGGGTGGGACATGGGTGATGTATGTGTTTTTGACCCTGTCTAGGGGATTTGTATGTCTATGGGTGTTTAGTAGTCTAGGTGTTATGTATGTCTATGGTTGCCTAGATTGGTTCTCAATTAGAGGCAGCTGTTTATCATTGTCTCTGATTGGGAACCATATTTAGGCAGCCATATTCCTTGGGTTATTTTGTGGGTTATTGTCTATGTGTTAGTGCCTGTGTCTGCACTTGCTTATATATATATATAGCTTCACTTTCATTTTGTTGTTTTGTAAAGTTTGTTTAAGTGTTCTTCGTTTCATTAAAAAGAAGAATGTATTCACATCACATCCTCCATTCAACGAACGTGACAATAGTAAAGTACAGATAACCCCCCAAAAACGACTTAAGTAGTACTTTTAAGTATTTTTACTTAAGTACTTTAAAGCTACTGCTGTAGCTGGTGTCAGATCTAGGACTATACTTCATGAGACCATACTTCATGGTACTTCATGGTACTTCATGAGACCGTACTTCATGGTACTTCATGAGACCATACTTCATGGTACTACATGAAACCATACTTCATGGTACTTCATGGTACTACATGAGACCATACTTCATGGTACTTCATGGTACTACATGAGACCATACTTCATGGTACTTCATGGTACTTCATGAGACCATACTTCATGGTACTTCATGTGACCATACTTCATGGTACTTCATGGTACTTCATGAGACCATACTTCATGGTACTACATGAGACCATACTTCATGGTACTTCATGAGACCATACTTCATGGTACTTCATGGTACTTCATGAGACCATACTTCATGGTACTTCATGGTACTTCATGAGACCATACTTCATGGTACTACATGGTACTTCATGAGACCATACTTCATGGTACTACATGAGACCATACTTCATGGTACTTCATGAGACCATACTTCATGGTACTTCATGAGACCATACTTCATGGTACTTCATGGTACTTCATGAGTTGCCCTCTCTGCTATTTCTTGTTATCTTTTACGTTGTTTATGTCTTGTCTACTATTTGAAGGTATTTGTTTTATCCCACTTTATATCAGCACAACGATGCACTTTGAGTAGAAAATGAATTGTTTCTATCAGGCAGTACAACCGGCTACGCAGCTTGCTGAAGGACCCCCGTCATCACTGTATCCTGTTTGCCAACGAGTTCCAGGAGTATTCCTACTGCCCCAGAGAAAAGGGAGAGCCGCAGGACAAATGGCAGACCAGGTGAGTGGCCTTCCTACACCACCTCCTCCGTCTTCATCCTCCGCCTTCATCCTCCGTTTTCATCCTCCTCCTTCATCCTAGGGTGGCAGGTAGCCTAGTGGTTAGAGCATTGGGCCAGTAACCAGCAGGTAGCCTAGTGGTTAGAGTGTTGGGCCAGTGACTGAAAGGTTGCTAGATCGAATCCCTAAGCTGACGAGGTAAAAATCTGTCGTTGTGCCCCCTGAACAGATAGTTAACCCACTGTTCCTAGGCCGTCATTGTCAATGAGAATTTGTTCTTAACTGACTTGACTGGTAAAATAAATCAAATAAAATCCCGCTCCTTATTCATCCTCCATGCCTTCATCCTCTTTATCCTATTCTGCCTTCATCCTCCTCCTTCATCATCCTCTTCATCCTCCTCCGCTTTCTTCCTCCTTCTCCTACTCCTCTGCCTTCATCCTCCTCCGCCTTCTTCCTCCTTCCCCTACTCCTCTGCCTTCATCCTCCTCTGCCTTCATCATCCCCTTCATCCTCCTCCGCCTTCATCATCCTCTGCCTTCTTCCTCCTTCTCCTACTCCTCTGCCTTCATCATCCTCTTCATCATCCTCTGCCTTCTTCCTCCTTCTCCTCCTCTGCCTTCATCATCCTCTTCATCATCCTCTGCCTTCTTCCTCCTTCTCCTACTCCTCTGCCTTCATCCTCCTCTGCCTTCATCATCCTCTTCATCATCCTCCGCCTTCTTCCTCCTTCCCCTACTCCTCTGCCTTCATCATCCTCTGCCTTCATCATCCCCTTCATCCTCCTCCGCCTTCTTCCTCCTTCTCCTACTCCTCTGCCTTCATCCTCCTCTGCCTTCTTCCTCCTTCCCCTACTCCTCTGCCTTCATCATCCTCTTCCTTCATCATCCCCTTCCTCCGCCTTCTTCCTCCTTCTCCTACTCCTCTGCCTTCATCCTCCTCTGCCTTCATCATCCTCTTCATCATCCTCTGCCTTTCTCCTACTCCTCTGCCTTCATCCTCCTCTGCCTTCATCATCCTCTTCATCATCCTCTGCCTTTCTCCTACTCCTCTGCCTTCATCCTCCTCTGCCTTCATCCTCCTCTGCCTTCATCCTCCTTCTCCTACTCCTCTGCCTTCATCCTCCTCTGCCTTCATCATCCTCTTCATCCTCCTCCGCCTTCTTCCTCCTTCTCCTACTCCTCTGCCTTCGTCATCCTCTTCATCCTCCTCCGCCTTCTTCCTCCTTCTCCTACTCCTCTGCCTTCATCATCCTCTTCATCCTCCTCCGCCTTCTTCCTCCTTCTCCTACTCCTCTGCCTTCATCATCCTCTTCATCCTCCTCTGCCTTCTTCCTCCTTCTCCTACTCCTCTGCCTTCATCATCCTCATCATCCTCCTCCGCCTTCTTCCTCCTTCTCCTACTCCTCTGCCTTCATCATCCTCTTCATCCTCCTCAGCCTTCTTCCTCCTTCTCCTACTCCTCTGCCTTCATCATCCTCTTCATCCTCCTCCGCCTTCTTCCTCCTTCTCCTACTCCTCTGCCTTCATCATCCTCTTCATCCTCCTCCGCCTTCTTCCTCCTTCTCCTACTCCTCTGCCTTCATCATCCTCTTCATCCTCCTCCGCCTTCTTCCTCCTTCTCCTACTCCTCTGCCCTCATCATCCTCTTCATCCTCCTCCGCCTTCTTCCTCCTTCTCCTACTCCTCTGCCTTCATCATCCTCTTCATCCTCCTCCGCCTTCTTCCTCCTTCTCCTACTCCTCTGCCTTCATCATCCTCTTCATCCTCCTCCGCCTTCTTCCTCCTTCTCCTACTCCTCTGCCTTCATCATCCTCTTCATCCTCCTCCGCCTTCTTCCTCCTTCTCCTACTCCTCTGCCTTCATCATCCTCTTCATCCTCCTCCGCCTTCTTCCTCCTTCTCCTACTCCTCTGCCTTCATCCTCCTCTTCATCCTCCTCCGCCTTCTTCCTCCTTCTCCTACTCCTCTGCCTTCATCCTCCTCTTCATCCTCCTCCGCCTTCTTCCTCCTTCTCCTACTCCTCTGCCTTCATCATCCTCTTCATCCTCCTCCGCCTACTGTAAAACCCAATATTAAGCCAGTTAATGCAAGTCAAGTTTGTTGCCATTTGTAGGTACATAATACGTACATTGGAATTGTGTGTTTATGCATCACTCTGTATCTGTATCTGTGTGGTAATGGAGGTGTGTCCTCGTCTCCCTCCCTGTAGGTGTGTGTATGTGTATGTGTGTGGTAATGTAGGTGTGTCCTCGTCTCCCTCCCTGTAGGTGTGTGGTAATGCAGGTGTGTCCTCGTCTCCCTCCCTGTAGGTGTGTGGTAATACAGGTGTGTCCTCGTCTCCCTCCCTGTAGGTGTGTGTATGTGTATGGTAATGCAGGTGTGTCCTCGTCTCCCTCCCTGTAGGTGTGTGGTAATGCAGGTGTGTCCTCGTCTCCCTCCCTGTAGGTGTGTGTATCTGTATGGTAATGCAGGTGTGTCCTCGTCTCCCTCCCTGTAGGTGTGTGGTAATGCAGGTGTGTCCTCATCTCCCTCCCTGTAGGTGTGTGTATCTGTGTGGTAATGCAGGTGTGTCCTCGTCTCCCTCCCTGTAGGTGTGTGGTAATGCAGGTGTGTCCTCGTCTCCCTCCCTGTATGTGTGTGGTAATGCAGGTGTGTCCTCGTCTCCCTCCCTGTATCTGTATGGTAATGCAGGTGTGTCCTCGTCTCCCTCCCTGTAGGTGTGTGGTAATGCAGGTGTGTCCTCGTCTCCCTCCCTGTATCTGTATGGTAATGCAGGTGTGTCCTCGTCTCCCTCCTTGTAGGTGTGTGGTAATGCAGGTGTGTCCTCGTCTCCCTCCCTGTAGGTGTGTGTATCTGTGTGGTAATGCAGGTGTGTCCTCGTCTCCCTCCCTGTATCTGTATGGTAATGCAGGTGTGTCCTCGTCTCCCTCCCTGTAGGTGTGTATGTGTGTGGTAATGCAGGTGTGTCCTCGTCTCCCTCCCTGTAGGTGTGTGGTAAGGCAGGTGTGTCCTCGTCTCCCTCCCTGTAGGTGTGTATGTGTGTGGTAATGCAGGTGTGTCCTCGTCTCCCTCCCTGTAGGTGTGTGGTAATGCAGGTGTGTCCTCGTCTCCCTCCCTGTAGGTGTGTGGTAATGCAGGTGTGTCCTCGTCTCCCTCACTGTAGGTGTGTGTATCTGTATGTGTGTGGTAATGCAGGTGTGTCCTCGTCTCCCTCACTGTAGGTGTGTGGTAATGCAGGTGTGTCCTCGTCTCCCTCCCTGTAGGTGTGTGTATCTGTATGGTAATGCAGGTGTGTCCTCGTCTCCCTCCCTGTAGGTGTGTGGTAATACAGGTGTGTCCTCGTCTCCCTCCCTGTAGGTGTGTGGTAATACAGGTGTGTCCTCGTCTCCCTCCCTGTAGGTGTGTGGTAATACAGGTGTGTCCTCGTCTCCCTCCCTGTAGGTGTGTGGTAATCAAATCAAATCAAAATCAAATCAAATTTATTTATATAGACCTTCGTACATCAGCTGATATCTCAAAGTGCTGTACAGAAACCCAGCCTAAAACCCCAAACAGCAAGCAATGCAGGTGTAGAAGCACGGTGGCTAGGAAAAACTCCCTAGAAAGGCCAATACCTAGGAAGAAACCTAGAGAGGAACCAGGCTATGTGGGGTGGCCAGTCCTCTTCTGGCTGTGCCGGGTGGAGATTATAACAGAACATGGCCAAGATGTTCAAATGTTCATAAATGACCAGCATGGTCGAATAATAATAAGGCAGAACAGTTGAAACTGGAGCAGCAGCACAGTCAGGTGGAAGTTGAAACTGGAGCAGCAGCATGGCCAGGTGGACTGGGGACAGCAAGGAGTCATCATGTCAGGTAGTCCTGGGGCATGGTCCTAGGGCTCAGGTCAGTTGAAACTGGAACAGCAGCATGGCCAGGTGGACTGGGGACAGCAAGGAGTCATCATGTCAGGTAGTCCTGGGGCATGGTCCTAGGGCTCAGGTCCTCCGAGAGAGAGAAAGAAAGAGAGAAGGAGAGAATTAGAGAACGCACACTTAGATTCACACAGGACACCGAATAGGACAGGAGAAGTACTCCAGATATAACAAACTGACCCCAGCCCCCCGACACATAAACTACTGCAGCATAAATACTGGAGGCTGAGACAGGTAATGCAGGTGTGTCCTCGTCTCCCTCCCTGTAGGTGTGTGTATCTGTGTGGTAATACAGGTGTGTCCTTGTCTCCCTCCCTGTAGGTGTGTGGTAATACAGGTGTGTCCTCGTCTCCCTCCCTGTAGGTGTGTGGTAATGCAGGTGTGTCCTCGTCTCCCTCCCTGTAGGTGTGTGGTAATGCAGGTGTGTCCTCGTCTCCCTCCCTGTAGGTGTGTGTATCATGCTGCGGTGTGGTACCATGACCACCTGGCAGGTCTGAAGCCAGTAGTGATGATCACTGAAGACCAGAACGCTGTGGCAGAGTACAGCAGCCTCAACTGTGGTGTCTACGTCCTCTGTACACAGGTAAACACTATAGTACACACAGCCTCAACTGTGGTGTCTACGTCCTCTGTACACAGGTAAACACTATAGTTCACACAGCCTCAACTGTGGTGACTATGTCCTCTGTACACAGGTAAACACTATAGTACACACAGCCTCAACTGTTGTGTCTATGTCCTCTGTACACAGGTAAACACTATAGTACACACAGCCTCAACTGTGGTGACTATGTCCTCTGTACACAGGTAAACACTATAGTACACACAGCCTCAACTGTGGTGTCTACGTCCTCTGTACACAGGTACAACACTATAGTACACGCCAGGTACTCAAATGCCTGTTCTGTCCCATTGCCCTTGAATGGTGCTAACAATATTAAAGATGAATCCATGGTATACTGAAAACTCTATAGGAGAATACCTGGGTAATGAGAACCCTGCTGAATACTGAATCTCTATAGGTGAATACCTGGGTAATGAGAACCCTGCTGTAAACTGAATCTCTATAGGTGAATACCTGGGTAATGAGAACCCTGCTGAATACTGAATCTCTATAGGTGAATACCTGGGTAATGAGAACCCTGCTGAATACTCCTCTATAGGTGAATACCTGGGTAATGAGAACCCTGCTGTATACTGGACCTCTATAGGAGAATACCTGGGTAATGAGAACCCTGCTGTATACTGGACCTCTATAGGTGAATACCTGGGTAATGATAACCCTGCTGTATACTGGACCTCTATAGGTGAATACCTGGGTAATGAGAACCCTGCTGAATACTGAATCTCTATAGGTGAATACCTGGGTAATGAGAACCCTGCTGAATACTCGTCTATAGGTGAATACCTGGGTAATGAGAACCCTGATAAATACTCGTCTATAGGTGAATACCTGGGTAATGAGAACCCTGCTGAATACTCCTCTATAGGTGAATACCTGGGTAATGAGAACCCTGCTGTATACTGGACCTCTATAGGAGAATACCTGGGTAATGGAACCTCAGGGAACATCAGTCAAAGGACCCAAACAGGAAGCCGGGATGGGTTCAGATCAGTTTTCATTCAGTTGGTATAGTGTATACTGTGTTGTCGGTCCTGTGTGGCTCCGTTGGTAAGAGTGAGACCCAGGGTTGTGGGTTCAATTCCCTCGCAGGGATCACATAGCCTACACCTACTAAACACAGGATAAAACATCTCCTATATTGTCAGCCAGTGTATCATTACCTTGTGCATGTCTCTTGGTCTTCAGGAGCACAGAACTAGAATGAGTAGAACTGGCCCTGCCCATTCAAGTCAATCAGGAGATAATGAGATTCTGTTTCTATGTTCAGGAGTACCTGCAGACGTTCTGGCCGGAGCTGCAGGCTGCCCTGGAGCTGTACTGCTCCATCGCTCAGTCCCTGCAGGAGAAAGGGAGCGAGGGGACGGAGAGAGAGTACACTGAACACCTGCCTGCCGAGGTCCTGGAGGCTGGCATTAAGTCTGGCCGATACATACAGGCAGGTGGAGGGGGCATGACTGTGTTTAAACAGCAGTGTGTGTGTGTGTGTGTGTGTGTGTGTGTGTGTGTGTGTGTGTGTGTGTGTGTGTGTGTGTGTGTTCTCAGAAGCACACTGTAACACATAAAGTCATGAAGAGCAGACTGTGTCAGGTGTGAAGGTCCTCCTCTTTTCTCCAAACTACACTCAGATGTGAAGGTCCTCTTTACTCCAAACTACACTCAGGTGTGAAGGTCCTCCTCTTTACTCCAAACTACACTCAGATGTGAAGGTCCTCTTTACTCCAAACTACACTCAGATGTGAAGGTCCTCTTTACTCCAAACTACACTCAGGTGTGAAGGTCCTCCTCTTTACTCCAAACTACACCCAGATGTGAAGGTAATCTTTACTCCAAACTACACTCAGGTGTGAAGGTCCTCCTCTTTACTCCAAACTACACTCAGATGTGAAGGTCCTCTTTACTCCAAACTACACCCAGATGTGAAGATCCTCTTTACTCCAAACTACACTCAGATGTGAAGTGCCTGCTCTTTACTCAAAACTACACTCAGATGTGAAGGTCCTCTTTACGCCAAACTACACCCAGATGTGAAGGTCCTCTTTACTCCAAACTACACTCAGGTGTGAAGGTCCTCCTCTTTACTCCAAACTACACCCAGATGTGAAGGTCCTCCTCTTTACTCCAAACTACACTCAGATGTGAAGGTCCTCTTTACTCCAAACTACACCCAGATGTGAAGGTCCTCTTTACTCCAAACTACACTCAGGTGTGAAGGTCCTCCTCTTTACTCAAAACTACACTCAGATGTGAAGGTCCTCTTTACTCCAAACTACACCCAGATGTGAAGGTCCTCTTTACTCCAAACTACACGCAGGTGTGAAGGTCCTCCTCTTTATTCCAAACTACACCCAGATGTGAAGGTCCTCCTCTTTACTCCAAACTACACTCAGATGTGAAGGTCCTCCTCTTTACTCCAAACTACACTCAGATGTGAAGGTCCTCTTTACTCCAAACTACACCCAGATGTGAAGGTCCTCCTCTTTACTCCAAACTACACTCAGGTGTGAAGGTCCTCCTCTTTACTCCAAACTACACTCAGGTGTGAAGGTCCTCCTCTTTACTCCAAACTACACCCAGATGTGAAGGTCCTCCTCTTTACTCCAAACTACACCCAGATGTGAAGGTCCTCCTCAACAGCCATTTTGAGGCCTAGAAAAACAACAACTCTGGAGAAAAGCAAACACCGAAAACACAAAGAAATACAAATTTCTATGAAATGAAAATGTCCCCCCAATGTGGGCTGGGTGCTAGCCTTGCGGTTAAGCGGTTAGGCCAGTAACCAGAAGGTTGCTGATTCGAATCCTAGAGCTGACTAGGTGAAATCTGTCGATGTGCCCTTGAGCAAGGCACTTAACCCTAATTGCTCCTGTAAGTTGCTCTGGATATGAGCGTCTGCTAAATTACATTAAAAAAAGTTTTCTTCTCTGTCCCTCCATTCCAGGGTACTAAGTCTTCTGTGTCTCTGTCCCTCCATTCCAGGGTACTAAGTCTTCTGTGTCTCTGTCCCTCCATTCCAGGGTACTAAGTCTTCTGTGTCTCTGTCCCTCCATTCCAGGGTACTAAGTCTTCTGTGTCTCTGTCCCTCCATTCCAGGGTACTAAGTCTTCTGCATCTCTGTCCCTCCATTCCAGGGTACTAAGTCTTCTGTGTCTCTGTCCCTCCATTCCAGGGTACTAAGTCTTCTGTCTCTCTGTCCTTCCATTCCAGGGTACTAAGTCTTCTGTGTCTCTGTCCCTCCATTCCAGGGTACTAAGTCTTCTGTCTCTCTGTCCCTCCATTCCAGGGTACTAAGTCTTCTGTCTCTCTGTCCCTCCATTCCAGGGTACTAAGTCTTCTGTGTCTCTGTCCCTCCATTCCATTTCAGGGTACTAAGTCTTCTGTGTCTCTGTCCCTCCATTCCAGGGTACTAAGTCTTCTGTCTCTCTGTCCTTCCATTCCAGGGTACTAAGTCTTCTGTGTCTCTGTCCCTCCATTCCAGGGTACTAAGTCTTCTGTCTCTCTGTCCCTCCATTCCAGGGTACTAAGTCTTCTGTCTCTCTGTCCCTCCATTCCAGGGTACTAAGTCTTCTGTGTCTCTGTCCCTCCATTCCATTCCAGGGTACTAAGTCTTCTGTGTCTCTGTCCCTCCATTCCAGGGTACTAAGTCTTCTGTGTCTCTGTCCCTCCATTCCAGGGTACTAAGTCTTCTGTGTCTCTGTCCCTCCATTCCATTCCAGGGTACTAAGTATTCTGTCTCTCTGTCCCTCCATTCCAGGGCACTAAGTCTCTATGTCTCTCTGTCCTTCCATTCCAGGGCACTCTGAATGTGAACAAGCACCGTGCCCAGCATGAAGCCTTCGTCCGCTTTGAGGGCTCTTCTAACAAGAGCTCAGGTGAGTTCCTCAACTTAACCGACCCTATGACCTCAAACTGTTCTGTTTGACCTTCAGCGTGAGGTTGTGGGTTCAATTCCCCTGCAGGGATCACATAGCCTACACATACTGAACACAGGATTAAACATCTCCTATATGATCAGCCAGTGTGCATGTCTCTTGGTCTTCAGGAGCACAGAACTAGAATGAGTAGAACAGGCCCTGCCCATTCAAGTCAATCAGGGCATAATGAGATTCTGTTTCTATGTTCAGGAGTACCTGCAGACGTTCTGACCCAGTTGAGTTTATTACTGATACCATGATTACAGGTCATCCTACATGAATCAGGAATAATGATGAGAGAGAAAGTTACAGACGCACAAATATCATACCCCCTTAAAAATGCTAATCTCCTCTGTTATTGTAATGGGAGGAGGTTAGCATGTCTTGGGGGTAGGATATAACATGCTAATCTCCTCTGTTATTGTAATGGGGGGGAGGTTAGCATGTCTTGGGGGTATGATATAACATGCTAATCTCCTCTGTTATTGTAATGGGGGGGAGGTTAGCATGTCTTGGGGGGTATGATATAAAATGCTAATCTCCTCTCTTATTGTAATAGGGGGGAGGTTAGCATGTCTTGGGGGTAGATATAACATGCTAATCTCCTCTGTTATTGTAATGGGAGGAGGTTAGCATGTCTTGGGGGTAGGATATAACATGCTAATCTCCTCTGTTATTGTAATGGGAGGAGGTTAGCATGTCTTGGGGGTAGGATATAACATGCTAATCTCCTCTGTTATTGTAATGGGGGGGAGGTTAGCATGTCTTGGGGGTAGGATATAACATGCTAATCTCCTCTGTTATTGTAATGGGAGGAGGTTAGCATGTCTTGGGGGTAGGATATAACATGCTAATCTCCTCTGTTATTGTAATGAGAGGAGGTTAGCCTGTCTTGGGGGTAGGATATAACATGCTAATCTCCTCTGTTATTGTAATGGGGGGGAGATTAGCATGTCTTGGGGGTAGGATATAACATGCTAATCTCCTCTGTTATTGTAATGGGGGGGAGGTTAGCATGTCTTGGGGGTAGGATATAACATGCTAATCTCCTCTGTTATTGTAATGGGGGGGAGGTTAGCATGTCTTGGGGGTAGGATATTTTGTGGGTCTGTAACTTTCTCACTCCTCATTATTCACATTCAGGATTATCCTTAATCAGGGTAGGTTCCACATGAATGTAGACTATTCTTATTTACAATCAAACATGATTTACCATTCATTTCTATTGGGCACAGAAAACAACCAAGACAAACGGCAAATGTGTAGAGTCACAAGCTTGATGTCGTCATTGAGTACCATGAACCAAATACTTCCACTTTTTACAACTTTAATACAAATACAGGTGAATTTGTCCCAAAACGTTTGGTCCCCTAAAATGGGGCAACTATGTTTTTTTAATTACCTTTATTTAACTAGGCAAGTCAGTTAAGAACAAATTCTTATTTTCAATGACGGCCTAGGAACAGTGGGTTAACTGCCTTGTTCAGGGGCAGAACGACAGATTTGTACCTTGTCAGCTCAAGGGTTTGAACTTGCAACCTTCCGGTTACTAGTCCAACGCTCTAACCACTAGGCTACCCTGCCGCCCCTCCACTCTAACCACTAGGCTACCCTGCCGCAACTCCACTCTAACCACTAGGCTACCCTGCCTCCCCTCCACTCTAACCACTAGGCTACCCTGCCGCAACTCCACTCTAACCACTAGGCTACCCTGCCGCCCCTGTACACAAATATATAGATGATAAAATCCCCTCAAATGAAAGCTGCCAGTCGGCACGTTAACCTCATCATCATCATCGTAACATCATCATCGTCGTCATATCATTTCAAATCCAAAGTGCTGGAGGACCAGAGAGCCAAAAACAACACAACAACGTGTGTCACTGTGCATCCTCTCCCAGAGCTGAACAGTGATGTGCTGGTGTGTGGGGGGAAGAATCGTAACCGGGCGGTGCATGGCGATATGGTTGCCGTGGAGCTGTTGCCGAAGGGGGAGTGGAGGGGGAGAACCACAGCACTGACGGAGGGACAGGGGGAGGAGAAGGGAGACGAGACACAGAGCCAACCCATGGCCACAGGTGCACACACACACACACACACACACACACACACACACACACACACACACACACACACACACACACACACACACACTACTGACCTAATTCCTGTCTCAATTACTCACCTCTGTCTTTCCTGAATGGATGAGATACTAGACAGTACATACAGTATAAAGATGAGAATTACATTAATGTAACATATCATTTACTCCTCTATCACTTCTCCCTCTCTCTTCTCCCTCTCTCTCTCTTCTCCCTCTCTCTCTCTTCTCCCTCCCTCTCGCTTCTCCCTCTCTCTCTCTTCTCCCTCCCTCTCGCTTCTCCCTCTCTCTCTCTTCTCCCTCTCTCTCTCTTCTCCCTCTCCCTCTCTCTCTCTTCTCCCTCCCTCTCTCTTCTCCCTCTCTCTCTCTTCTCCCTCCCTCTCGCTTCTCCCTCTCTCTCTCTTCTCCCTCTCTCTCTCTTCTCCCTCTCTCTCTCTTCTCCCTCCCTCTCTCTTCTCCCTCTCTCTCTCTTCTCCCTCTCTCTCTCTTCTCCCTCCTTCTCCCTCCCTCTCCTCTCTCTCTTATCCCTCTCTCTCCCCCTCCTCTCTCTCGTCCTTCTCCTCTCTCCTCTCTCTTCTCTCTTCTCCCTCTCCTCTCTCCTCTCTCTTCTCTCTTCTCCCTCTCTCTTCTCCCTCTCTCTCTCTTCTCCCTCTCTCTTCTCCCTCTCTCTCTCTCTTCTCCCTCTCTCTCCCTTCTCCCTCTCTCTCTCTCTTCTCTCTCTTCTCCCTCTCTCTCTCTTCTTCCTCTCTCTCTTCCTCCTCCTCTCTTTCTTCTCCCTCTCTCTTCCCCCTCCTCTCTCTCTCTTCTCCCTCTCTCTCTCTTCTTCCTCTCTCTCTTCTCTCTCCACCTCCTCTCTTCTCCCTCCCTCCTCTCTCTCTTATCCCTCTCTCTCCCCCTCCTCTCTCTCGTCCTTCTCCCTCTCCTCTCTCTTCTCTCTTCTCCCTCTCTCTCCCCCCTCCTCTCTCTCGCCTCCCTCCCTCTCTTCTCCCTCCTTCTCCCTCCCTCTCTTCTCCCTCTCTCTCCCCCTCCTCTCTATCTTCTCCCTCTCTCCTCCCTCCCTACCTCTCTCACCCCTCCCTCCTCCCTCCAGGTCGTGTGGTAGGGATCCTTCAGAGGAACTGGAGGGACTATGTCGTGACCTTTCCCCCTAAGGAGGAGACCCAATCACAGAGCAGGAACTCCCAGCGTATCCTGGCCACGCCCTGGGACCAACGCATCCCCAAGATCCGAATCAGCACCCAACAGGCTGACAAACTACAGGTCAGACCAAAGACTTGATGATTAGTAGAGTGGTTGAATCAGGTGAACTTGCTTTAAGTCTCTGACTGTTGAAAGGACATGAAGCCTGTCATCTCCTCCGTCTCTCCAGGATCACCGGGTGATAGTTCGTCTGGACTCGTGGGACAGCACCTCCCTCTACCCTAACGGACACAGTGTCAGGGTGCTGGGCCGGGCTGGGGAGCTGGAGACTGAGGTCCAAACCATCCTCATAGAGAATTGCATCCACGTACCTCCTTTCTCTGAGGCGCAGGTAGGTTATAGTATAATACACCATCCTCATAGAGATCTGTATCCAGGTAGGGTATAGTATAATACACCATCCTCATAGAGATCTGTATCCAGGTATAGTATAATACACCATCCTCATAGAGATCTGTATCCAGGTATAGTATAATACACCATCCTCATAGAGATCTGTATCCAGGTAGGGTATAGTATAATACACCATCCTCATAGAGATCTGTATCCAGGTAGGGTATAATACACCATCCTCATAGAGATCTGTATCCAGGTAGGTTATAGTATAATACACCATCCTCATAGAGATCTGTATCCAGGTAGGGTATAGTATAATATACCATCCTCATAGAGATCTGTATCCAGGTAGGGTATAGTATAATACACCATCCTCATAGAGATCTGTATCCAGTTATAGTATAATACACCATCCTCATAGAGATCTGTATCCAGGTAGGTTATAGTATAATATACCATCCTCATAGAGATCTGTATCCAGGTAGGTTATAGTATAATACACCATCCTCATAGAGATCTGTATCCAGGTAGGTTATAATATACCATCCTCATAGAGATCTGTATCCAGTTATAGTATAATACACCATCCTCATAGAGATCTGTATCCAGGTAGGGTATAGTATAATACACCATCCTCATAGAGATCTGTATCCAGGTAGGTTATAGTATAATATACCATCCTCATAGAGATCTGTATCCAGTTATAGTATAATACACCATCCTCATAGAGATCTGTATCCAGGTAGGTTATAGTAAAGTCAGTCTTTGCACTAAGATGTAAATTGTTGTCCTTACTTCCATAAACTTGTCCTGTTGGGAAACCCTGTAGATGCAGCGGAGTACTTATGTCGAAATGAGGCTTGTTTTTAGTTTTTAAATGTATATTTCTTGTTGTGTGTGTCTGCATGTTGATGTATGCATCACTGCGTATCTATTTGTGTGTTTCTAGCTCGGTGAGATGCCAGTGTCCTCCCCTGAGAGCCCCTGGTCAGTAGACCCTGCCGAGGTGATCACCAGACGGGATCTGAGACAAACCCACCTGGTGTTCAGCGTCGACCCTCGGGGCTGTGAGGACGTAGACGACACCTTGTCCATACGCAGCCTCCCCCCCGGCCCGCGGGGTGAGAGATTAGAGCTGGGTGTTCACATCGCTGACGTCACACACTTTGTTAAAGAGGGGTCCCTGACAGACCTGGAGGCTCGCGCTAGGTGAGAGGGAGAGGGGGAGTGTGTTTGAGTGTCTGTGAGGCATGTGCCAGGTCCTCCATCTATTTAAATAAAGAAAACGTGTATTAACTCCTACACCCCCCCCCTCGTCAAAGGACATATATCTTCCTCCTCTTCGGGGGACATATATCTTCCCCCTCGTCAAAGGACATATATCTTCCTCCTCTTCGGAGGACATATATCTTCCTCCTCTTCGGAGGACATATATTTTCCTCCTCTTCGGGGGACATATATCTTCCTCCTCTTCGGAGGACATATATCTTCCTCCTCTTCGGGGGACATATATCTTCCTCCTCTTCGGGGGACATATCTTCCTCCTCTTCGGAGGACATATATCTTCCTCCTCTTCGGGGGACATATATCTTCCTCCTCTTCGGGGGACATATATCTTCCTCCTCGTCAAAGGACATATATCTTCCTCCTCTTCGGAGGACATATATCTTCCTCCTCTTCGGGGGACATATATCTTCCTCCTCTTCGGGGGACATATATCTTCCTCCTCTTCGGGGGACATATATCTTCCTCCTCTTCGGGGGACATATATCTTCCTCCTCTTCGGAGGACATATATCTTCCTCCTCTTCGGGGGACATATATCTTCCTCCTCTTCGGAGGACATATATCTTCCTCCTCTTCGGAGGACATATATCTTCCTCCTCTTCGGGGGACATATATCTTCCTCCTCTTCGGGGGACATATATCTTCCTCCTCTTCGGAGGACATATATCTTCCTCCTCTTCGGAGGACATATATCTTCCTCCTCTTCGGGGGACATATATCTTCCTCCTCTTCGGGGGACATATATCTTCCTCCTCTTCGGGGGACATATATCTTCCTCCTCTTCGGGGGACATATATCTTCCTCCTCTTCGGGGGACATATATCTTCCTCCTCTTCGGAGGACATATATCTTCCTCCTCTTCGGGGGACATATATCTTCCTCCTCTTCGGAGGACATATATCTTCCTCCTCTTCGGGGGACATATATCTTCCTCCTCTTCGAAAGACATATCTTCCTCCTCTTCGGGGGACATATCTTCCTCCTCTTCGAAAGACATATCTTCCTCCTCTTCGGGGGACATATACATATGTTTTACAAACATGGTACCTTGATATAAAGCAGTCACATGACCCTCTCAGCCCATTCCAACCTATCACCATAGACCACCCTCTCAGCCCATCCCAACCTATCACCATAGACCACCCTCTCAGCCCATCCCACCTATCACCATAGACCACCCTCTCAGCCCATCCCAACCTATCACCATAGACCACCCTCTCAGCCCATCCCACCCTATCACCATAGACCACCCTCTCAGCCCATCCCACCCTATCACCATAGACCACCCTCTCAGCCCATCCCAACCTATCACCATAGACCACCCTCTCAGCCCATCCCAACCTATCACCATAGACACCCTCTCAGCCCATCCCACCTATCACCATAGACCACCCTCTCAGCCCATCCCAACCTATCACCATAGACCACCCTCTCAGCCCATCCCACCTATCACCATAGACCACCCTCTCAGCCCATCCCAACCTATCACCATAGACCACCCTCTCAGCCCATCCCAACCTATCACCATAGACCACCCTCTCAGCCCATCCCAACCTATCACCATAGACCACCCTCTCAGCCCATCCCAACCTATCACCATAGACCACCCTCTCAGCCCATCCCACCTATCACCATAGACCACCCTCTCAGCCCATCCCACCTATCACCATAGACCACCCTCTCAGCCCATCCCACCTATCACCATAGACCACCCTCTCAGCCCATCCCAACCTATCACCATAGACCACCCTCTCAGCCCATCCCAAGCTATCACCATAGACCACCCTCTCAGCCCATCCCACCTATCACCATAGACCACCCTCTCAGCCCATCCCACCTATCACCATAGACCACCCTCTCAGCCCATCCCACCTATCACCATAGACCACCCTCTCAGCCCATCCCAACCTATCACCATAGACCACCCTCTCAGCCCATCCCACTTATCACCATAGACCACCCTCTCAGCCCATCCCAACCTATCACCATAGACCACCCTCTCAGCCCATCCCACCTATCACCATAGACCACCCTCTCAGCCCATCCCACCAATCACCATAGACCACCCTCTCAGCCCATCCCAACCTATCACCATAGACCACCCTCTCAGCCCATCCCAACCTATCACCATAGACCACCCTCTCAGCCCATCCCACCTATCACCATAGACCACCCTCTCAGCCCATCCCACCCTATCACCATAGACCACCCTCTCAGCCCATCCCACCCTATCACCATAGACCACCCTCTCAGCCCATCCCACCCTATCACCATAGACCACCCTCTCAGCCCATCCCACCCTATCACCATAGACCACCCTCTCAGCCCATCCCAACCTATTACCATAGACCACCCTCTCAGCCCATCCCAACCAATCACCCTAGACCACCCTCTCAGCCCATCCCAACCTATCACCATAGACCACCCTCTCAGCCCATGCCAACCTATCACCATAGACCACCCTCTCAGCCCATCCCAACCTATCACCATAGACCACCCTCTCAGCCCATCCAACCTATCACCATAGACCACCCTCTCAGCCCATCCCAACCTATTACCATAGACCACCCTCTCAGCCCATCCCAACCAATCACCCTAGACCACCCTCTCAGCCCATCCCAACCTATCACCATAGACCACCCTCTCAGCCCATCCCAACCTATCACCATAGACCACCCTCTCAGCCCATCCCAACCTATCACCATAGACCACCCTCTCAGCCCATCCAACCTATCACCATAGACCACCCTCTCAGCCCATCCCACCCTATCACCATAGACCACCCTCTCAGCCCATCCCAACCTATCACCATAGACCACCCTCTCAGCCCATCCCAACCTATCACCATAGACCACCCTCTCAGCCCATCCCACCTATCACCATAGACCACCCTCTCAGCCCATCCCACCTATCACCATAGACCACCCTCTCAGCCCATCCCAACCTATCACCATAGACCACCCTCTCAGCCCATCCCCATAGACCACCCTCTCAGCCCATCCCACCTATCACCATAGACCACCCTCTCAGCCCATCCCACCTATCACCATAGACCACCCTCTCAGCCCATCCCACCTATCACCATAGACCACCCTCTCAGCCCATCCCAACCTATCACCATAGACCACCCTCTCAGCCCATCCCACCTATCACCATAGACCACCCTCTCAGCCCATCCCACCTATCACCATAGACCACCCTCTCAGCCCATCCCACCTATCACCATAGACCACCCTCTCAGCCCATCCCACCTATCACCATAGACCACCCTCTCAGCCCATCCCAACCTATCACCATAGACCACCCTCTCAGCCCATCCCAACCTATCACCATAGACCACCCTCTCAGCCCATCCCAACCTATTACCATAGACCACCCTCTCAGCCCATCCCAACCTATCACCATAGACCACCCTCTCAGCCCATCCCAACCTATCACCATAGACCACCCTCTCAGCCCATCCCAACCTATCACCATAGACCTCCCTCTCAGCCCATCCCAACCTATCACCATAGACCACCCTCTCAGCCCATCCCAACCTATTACCATAGACCACCCTCTCAGCCCATCCCAACCTATCACAATAGACCACCCTCTCAGCCCATCCCAACCTATCACCATAGACCACCCTCTCAGCCCATCCCACCTATTACCATAGACCACCCTCTCAGCCCATCCCAACCTATCACCATAGACCACCCTCTCAGCCCATCCCACCTATCACCATAGACCACCCTCTCAGCCCATCCCAACCTATCACCATAGACCACCCTCTCAGCCCATCCCAACCTATCACCACTTAAATTGATATAACTTCAATTGAAAAACTCAGTGTTGAATCAAGTGTAGTTTTTTGTACCAGTTCATAAACCATGGAATCGGTACATCGCAAATCTCCTCCCATTTATTTTTGCAACCTGTGTGGCGCATCTGTCAACATGTTTGTCCTCAGATGAAACTGGTATATTTTTCTATTTATGCCAGTTCCTTTCAGCCAATTAGTATCTTTACTATATGACAGACAAACTAGTTCCCTGCCTTCTCCCTTTTCCACTTGCCTCCTCCATTTTAAAGTAGTGCTGTAATCAGTTGGTTGTACGTTTGGATTGAGCAGATATTCCCATATATTTTCAATAACTGTATGTGACATAACTCCTACATTTCTATTCTTAATATCATTAATAAATATAATACCATTTTTCTTTTCTTTTTTTTTCTTTTTTTATCCATGAAGATGTTTTTTAATGCATCAGTATATTTCAGTTTAACCTTTAAACTTTAAGTTTAAGTTTGACATTTGATGTAATATTTGTTCTTTATTTTCAGGAGGATAAAACTGAAATTTGTACCCAGCTTTTGTATGGCTTGTTTAAGAAAGGGCGATACTTTAAACAACATTTCCTTTCCAAAAAACGAGCAATTAATGGATCTTTGAGTACATCAAAAAAAAAAGGTCTGATACACTTCTACTGGCATACCATCAAGCCCTGGTGGTTTTCCAAACTGAAAAGATTTTATTGCCTCAAAATGTTACTGGGTAGCCTAGTGGTTAGAGTGTTGGACTAGTAACCGGAAGGTTGCAAGTTCAAACCCCCGAGCTGACAAGGTCGTTCTGCCCCTGAACAGGCAGTTAACCCACTGTTCCTAGGCCGTCATTGAAAATAAGAATTTGTTCTTAACTGACTTGCCTAGTTAAATAAAGGTTAAAAAAATAAATAATAATAATTAGTCAGAAATGAGAAGTTGTATTCTGTATAAAGGCAAAAAAGCCATTTTTGAACCAAAGGACGAGCTTTTCTTAATAATCTACTGAAGAACCAATTTGGGTTTAAATTTAATTTATGAATGAATAAATCTTTTAGTGAGAGGTTGAAAGCTTTAATATTGAATCATTTTAGCCCCCAAACTCATATTCATTATATAAATAGGCACGTTTAATTTTGTCTGGCTTAGCATTCCAAATAAAATGAAATATTTATTTGCTCATATGATCTAAAAAATGAGTCGTCTGCAGTAGGCAGCGCCATTAGTCAGTAAACTGGGATCGGACCAAAGAGTTCATCAATGTGATTTTACCAGAAATAGACAACTATTTACCTCTCCATGGTTGCAGAATCTTATCTATTTTTGCTAACTTTCTATTTAAATTAATTGTGGTAAGTTCATTAATATTTTTTAGAGATGTGAATACCAAGTATGTCTACTTCACCATCCGTCCATTTTATTAGTAAACTACAAGGTAGTGTAAACACTGTGTTTTCTAACGATCCAATACGTAATATGGTACACTTGTCATAATTAGGTTGTAATCCAGAGAGGCTAGAAAAGGGATCAAGATATTCAACGAGACTGTACAGGGATCCAGATTGAGACTGTACAGGGATCCAGATTGCGACTGTACAGGGATCCAGATTGAGACTGTACAGGGATCCAGATTGAGACTGTACAGGGATCCAGATTTAGACTGTACAGGGATCCAGATTGAGACTGTACAGGGATCCAAATTGAGACTGTACAAGGATCCAGATTGAGACTGTACAGGGATCCAAATTGAGACTGTACAGGGATCCAGATTGAGACTGTACAGGGATCCAGATTGAGACTGTACAGGGATCCAGATTGAGACTGTACAGGGATCCAGATTGAGACTGTACAGGGATCCAGATTGAGACTGTACAGGGATCCAGATTGAGACTGTACAGGGATCCAGATTGAGACTGTACAGGGATCCAGATTGAGACTGTACAGGGATCCAGATTGAGACTGTGCAGGGATCCAGATTGAGACTGTACAGGGATCCAGATTGAGACTGTACAGGGATCCAGATTGAGACTGTACAGGGATCCAGATTGAGACTGTGCAGGGATCCAGATTGAGACTGTGCAGGGATCCAGATTGAGACTGTACAGGGATCCAGATTGAGACTGTACAGGGATCCAGATTGCGGACTTAAGAAAAGAACTAGAGTCATCGGTATACATTGACACTTTAGTTTTTACCCCCTAGATTTCTGACTCCTTGATGTTCTTGATGGATCCAATTTGAATAGCTAGCATTTCAATGGCCATAATAAATAGATATGGAGACAACGGACAGCCTTGTTTTACTCCTCTTAAAAGCTCAATACTTTCTGACAAGTAACTATTGTTTACTATTTTACATCTGGGGTTGCTATACATAACTTTAACCCATTGGATAAGAGATTCACCAAAAGTTAAAGTAATCCATTAATTCTCGTCGTACTTTATCAAACGCCTTTTCAGAATCTGCTATGAAGACCAGACCTGGTATCTTCGATGTTTCATAATGTTCAATTCTTTCAAGAAATTGTCGTACATTATCTCCAATATAAACAATATTTGGTAAAAACCTTTTTTATTCAATGTGCTATACATTTTACCAGGCTTCTCGCATCACAACATTGAAGTGTTAGAGGCCTCCAGTTTTTTAAATAGACTGGATCTTTATACATACCACCTGGGTCCTGTTTTAGTAGTAATGAAATCAGACCTTCTTGTTGAGTACCTGAAAGTCTACCGTTTGTATAAGAGTAATTAAAACATGCTAATAATGGATTGTTGAGTACGTCAAGAAAAGGTCTGATTCTACTGGTATACCATCAAGCCCTGGTGTTTTACCATCAAGCCCTGGTGTTTTACCATCAAGCCCTGGTGTTTTACCATCAAGCCCTGGTGTTTTACCATCAAGCCCTGGTGTTTTACCATCAAGCCCTGGTGTTTTACCATCAAGCCCTGGTGTTTTACCATCAAGCCCTGATGTTTTACCATCAAGCCCTGATGTTTTACCATCAAGCCCTGGTGTTTTACCATCACGCCCTGGTGTTTTACCATCACGCCCTGGTGTTTTACCATCAAGCCCTGGTGTTTTACCATCAAGCCCTGGTGTTTTACCATCAAGCCCTGGTGTTTTACCATCAAGCCCTGGTGTTTTACCATCAAGCCCTGGTGTTTTACCATCAAGCCCTGATGTTTTACCATCAAGCTATGGAAGGTGTTTTACCATCAAGCTATGGAAGGTGTTTTACCATCAAGCTATGGAAGGTGTTTTACCATCACGGCCTGATGTTTTACCATCAAGCCCTGGTGTTTTACCATCAAGCTATGGAAGGTGTTTTTCCAGACTGAAAAGATTTTATTGCCTCAAAATGTTCCTCTTCTGTAAGTTGGCCTTCACACAGGTCTTTCTGTAAATGTGTTCATTATACATTATTATTATTATTAGGAAATAAATCCTTACAGTTCACATCATTCAGTGGAAATGGAGGAGACGGAAAAGAAAACAAATGCTTAAAATATTTTGCTTCCTCTTTCAAAATATCATTTGGTGAATCATTTTTATTTAACTAGGCAAGTCAGTTAAGAACAAATTCTTATTTTCAATTGACGGCCTAGGAACAGTGGGGTTAACTGCCTTGTTCAGGGGCAGAACGGCAGATTTGTACCTTGTCAGCTCGGGGGTTTGAACTTGCAACCTTTCGGTTACTAGTCCAACGCTCTAACCACTAGGCTACCCTGCCCTCAGGGGCAGTTAACCCACTGTTGGATATCTCCTCCCTTAAAGTGACCCTGGAATACCCAAAAGTCAACAATTCTGACACGTCCCTCCTGTCCGTCTCCCTCCCCCAGTCTGACAGTCAGTACGGTCTGATGTTGTGGGGTCAGTCGCCCCCTGCTGGTGACTGTGTTATCTCCAGTAAACTCTCTCTTCTGTCATGTTCTCAGGGCCACCACGTACTACCTGGCCGACCGCAGGTATGACATGCTGCCTGCTGTCCTCAGTGCTGACCTCTGCTCTCTGCTGGGAGGGGTGGACAGGTGAGAGATCAACACTACATCACACTGACCTCTGACCTCTGCTGGGAGGAGTGGACAGGTGAAGGAACAACACTTACTGACACCACAACACACCGACCTCTGACCTCTGCTCTCTGCTGGGAGGGGTGGACAGGTGAAAGAACAATACTTACTGACACCACAACACACCGACCTCTGACCTCTGCTCTCTGCTGGGAGGAGTGGACAGGTGAAAGAACAATACTTACTGACACCACAACACACTGACCTCTGCTGGGAGGAGTGGACAGGTGAAAGAACAATACTTACTGACACCACAACACACTGACCTCTGACCTCTGCTCTGTAAACCTCAGTGAAGTTCATCAGGATGATTCATTTAGTCTTAGGTCACTCTCATAACGTTGGTTGGAACTATCAAGTAGTCTGAGGCTGTATGTCCGTGCCTCATTAACAGCTGTCTGTGTGTCCCTCTGTGTGTCCCTCTGTGTGTCTCCCTCTGTGTCCCTCTGTGTGTCCCTCTGTGTGTCCCTCTGTGTGTCTCCCTCTGTGTCCCTCTGTGTGTCCCTCTGTGTCCCTCTGTGTGTCCCTCTCTGTGTCCCTCTGTGTGTCCCTCTGTGTGTCCCTCTGTGTCCCTCTGTGTGTCCATGTGTCCCTCTGTGTCCCTCTGTGTGTCCATGTGTCCCTCTGTGTCCCTCTGTGTGTGTCTCCCTCTGTGTCCCTCTGTGTGTGTCTCCCTCTGTGTCCCTCTGTGTGTGTCTCCCTCTGTGTCCCTCTGTGTCCCTCTGTGTGTGTATCCCTCTGTGTCCCTCTGTGCGTGTCCGTGTGTGTCTGTGTGTCCCTCTGTGTGTGTCCGTGTGTCCAGGTATGCCATGAGCGTCATGTGGGACCTGGATGCCCAGACCCTGGCGGTGAACACGGTGTGGTACGGTCGTACACTAATCCAATCCTCCTACCAGCTTTACTATGAGCTGGCCCAGGCTCTGCTCAACGGAGAGGAGGCAGAGGTCCCAGAACTAGGTACCATCAGGTTATAATACTGCTGAATGGAGAGGAGGCAGAGGTCCCAGAACTAGGTACCATCATGTTATAATACTGCTGAATGGAGAGGAGACAGAGGTCCCAGAACTAGGTCCCATCATGTTATAATACTGCTGAATGGAGAGGAGGCAGAGGTCCCAGAACTAGGTCCCATCATGTTATAATACTGCTGAATGGAGAGGAGACAGAGGTCCCAGAACTAGGTACCATCATGTTATAATACTGCTGAATGGAGAGGAGACAGAGGTCCCAGAACTAGGTACCATCATGTTATAATACTGCTGAATGGAGAGGAGACAGAGGTCCCAGAACTAGGTACCATCATGTTATAATACTGCTGAATGGAGAGGAGACAGAGGTCCCAGAACTAGGTCCCATCATGTTATAATACTGCTGAATGGAGAGGAGACAGAGGTCCCAGAACTAGGTACCATCATGTTATAATACTGCTGAATGGAGAGGAGACAGAGGTCCCAGAACTAGGTACCATCATGTTATAATACTGCTGAATGGAGAGGAGACAGAGGTCCCAGAACTAGGTACCATCAGGTTATAATACTGCTGAATGGAGAGGAGACTACCCTTCTCCAGTAGTGCACTACTCTTCTCCAGTAGTGCACTACTCTTCTCAAGTAGTGCACTACCCTTCTCCAGACTGTCTAAAGTAGTGCACTACCCTTCTCCAGTAGTGCACTACCCTTCTCCAGTAGTGCACTACCCTTCTCCAGACTGTCTAAAGTAGTGCACTACTCTTCTCCAGTAGTGCACTACCCTTCTCCAGGCTGTCTAAAGTAGTGCACTACCCTTCTCCAGGCTGTCTAAAGTAGTGCACTACTCTTCTCCAGTAGTGCACTACCCTTCTCCAGGCTGTCTAAAGTAGTGCACTACCCTTCTCCAGGCTGTCTAAAGTAGTGCACTACCCTTCTCCAGGCTGTCTAAAGTAGTGTACTACCCTTCTCCAGACTGTCTAAAGTAGTGCACTACCCTTCTCCAGGCTGTCTAAAGTAGTGCACTACTCTTCTCCAGTAGTGCACTACCCTTCTCCAGACTGTCTAAAGTAGTGCACTACCCTTCTCCAGACTGTCTAAAGTAGTGCACTACCCTTCTCCAGACTGTCTAAAGTAGTGCACTACTACTATTTCTTCGTTGTGTTGTCAATAAAGTTATATGATTATTATTCTATAGCCCAGCTACCACCTGGGGAGAGGGATGCTAAGCTGGCCCAGCTCACCCAGGCCCTGGAGACCCTCACCCACGTGGCCAGGTAGGTACTAGAGGGTTTCTGTTAATCACTGGCTCATCCACGTGGTCTGTTGGGTACTAGAGGGTTTCTGTTCACCATTCTTTAACAATGATTAGATAACACTTCCATAAATGCACCATACATCTGTCCACCAGACAGCTGCGTGCCCAGAGGGACAAGGGAGGAGCGTTGGAGCTGGAGGGGGTAGAGGTGAGGGCGCAGCTGGATGAGGACAGGAACATCACAGCCCTGGTGCCCAGACAGCCACTGGAGGTCCATGAGACGGTGGGGAACAAATCATTGTAGCAACAGACGTTTGAATTCATATTTCTGTTCACTGTTTTCTTGTGCGACAAAAAAAACATACATACAATTGTTTGACTGTTGTCATGTTTGTTTTTGTAATGTTTCTTGTAATGTTTGTTGTTGTAATGTTTGTTGTTGTAATGTTTGACTGTTGTCATGTTTGACTGTTGTCATGTTTGTTGTTATGTTTGATGTTGTAATGTTTGTTGTTGTAATGTTTGTTATTGTAATGTTTGTTGTTGTAATGTTTGTTGTTGTAATGTTTGACTGTTGTCATGTTTGTTGTTGTAATGTTTGTTGTTGTAATGTTTGACTGTTGTCATGTTTGTTGTTTGTTATTGTAATGTTTGTTGTTGTAATGTTTGACTGTTGTCATGTTTGTTGTTGTAATGTTGATTGTTGTAATGTTGTCATGTTTGTTGTTGTCATGTTTGTTGTTGTCATGTTTGTTGTTGTAATGTTTAATGTTGTAATGTTTGTTTTTGTAATGTTTGACTGTTGTAACTGACTATTTGAAGAAGTAGAAACCATAGCATGTTAGCCAACGAATCCTGCTTGTCATTCCTATCAAGGAGCTAGCCAATGTACATCCTAGCTAACAAGATGGAGATGGGTGTGTTTCCAGGTGGCAGAGTGCATGATTTATGCCAACCACTGGGTGGCCCGTAAGATCCAGGAGAGTTTCCCCCAGCAGGCCTTGCTGCGCCACCACCCGCCCCCACGCCAGGAGTTCTTCAACCAGCTGCAGGACAGTGCCCGGGCACGCGGCTTCACCATAGACACCAGGTATACTGTTACTATGGTGTCACGAACTAACCAGCCATTTAACTATACATAGACACTAGGTATACTGTTACTATGGTGTCACTAACTAACCAGCCATTTAACTATACATAGACACTAGGTATACTGTTACTATGGTGTCACTAACTAACCAGCCATTTAACTATACATAGACACCAGGTAGACTGTTACTATGGTGTCACTAACTAACCAGCCATTTAACTATACATAGACACCAGGTAGACTGTTACTATGGTGTCACTAACTAACCAGCCATTTAACTATACATAGACACCAGGTAGACTGTTACTATGGTGTCACTAACTAACCAGCCATTTAACTATACATAGACACCAGGTAGACTGTTACTATGGTGTCACTAACTAACCAGCCATTTAACTATACATAGACACCAGGTACAGGTTATAAGCTGTGTTAATAACACTTCTATTAACTATGTTATAAGCCGTGGAACTATCGATATGGATATGTATCTATATGGATATGCATCGATATGGATATGCATCGATATGGATATGCATCGATATGGATATGCATCGATATGGATATGTATCTATATGGATATGCATCGATATGGATATGCATCGATATGGATATGTATCGATATGGATATGCATCGATATGGATATGTATCGATATGGATATGCATCGATATGGATATGCATCGATATGGATATGCATCGATATGGATATGCATCGATATGGATATGCATCGATATGGATATGCATCGATATGGATATGCATCGATATGCATGGAATTATTATCATCTTTGAACAGAGACGTGGAACATTCCAGACATGTCTCATATTAAATATGTCAAATGATTGACTTGCACTTCATGTAGTTTTGCCTTGTGCAATGGAACAAATGGAATACTCCCAAAAGTGAAAACTCCCAAGTATTTGACAAATGTGTTTGATCCCATGTCTGCACACCAGTCAACCAAAATAACAACTAATCCAAACGTACAGATAGCAGTAAAGTTCAACCCATAACCTTGACTCCCTGTCCCAGGTCAAACAAGGCCCTGGCTGACTCTCTGGACCGGGCCGTGGACCCCCGGGACCCGCTGGTGAACCGGCTGCTGAGGGTGATGGCTACCATGGCCATGTCTAATGCCCTCTACTTCTCTACCGGAGCCTGCCCTGTCGACCAGTACTATCACTATGGTAACTAATGTCCTCAGGACCAGTGCTATCACTATGGTAACTAATGTCATCAAGACCAGTGCTATCACTATGGTAACTAATGTCCTCAGGACCAGTGCTATCACTATGGTAACTAATGTCCTCAGAACCAGTACTATCACTATGGACAGATCTACTCTCAGGGCCCAGGTTATATCTGGACAGATCTCCTCTCAGGGCCCAGGTTATATCTGGACAGATCTCCTCTCAGGGCCCAGGTTATATCTGGACAGATCTACTCTCAGGGCCCAGGTTATATCTGGACAGATCTCCTCTCAGGGCCCAGGTTATATCTGGACAGATCTACTCTCAGGGCCCAGGTTATATCTGGACAGATCTACTCTCAGGGCCCAGATTATATCTGGACAGAGATGATTTGTTTACCTCTGTGTCTCTTCCTTCAGGTCTGGCTCTGGACCGATACACCCACTTCACCTCTCCCATCCGTCGCTATGCCGACATGATCGTCCACCGCCTGCTCACCGCAGCCATCGCCATGGAGAAGGGGGCGGGGCCAGCCAAGGCCTTAGCCAGTAACAAAGAGTTGGAGGAGGTGGCTCAGCAAATCAACAACAAGAACAGGGTCAGTATCGTAGCAATACCAAACATCCACAATAGCATTAAAAAACGAAATAAAGATCCAATGAGATAAGAGAAGATATCATTCATCTCCAAACAGACGACTTGGGGGTGATGAAGGCCAAAGGGTCAACGTTGTTTCAATAAATGACATGGGAGTATAGAGCACAGTGCGTGGAGTCTTTTACTGTAGAAAATCCCCTGTGAAGATGGTTATCTTGTGACATTGACCCCTGAACTCTAACCTCTACCCTCTGACACCCTAGGCAGCACAGCATGCCCAGAAGGTGTCCACAGAGCTATTCCAGTGCCTCTACTTCAGAGACAAAGACCCAGAGACAGACGAGCGCTGTGTGGCCGACGCGGTCATCTACACCATCAGAGCCAACGGCATGCTGGTCTTCATACCACAGTAAGGTCATAACAGTAAGGTCATAACAGTAGAGCTGGTCTTCATACCACAGTAAGGTCATAACAGTAAGGTCATCACAGTAAGGTCATAACAGTAAGGTCATAACAGTAAGGTCATAACAGTAAGGTCATCACAGTAAGGTCATAACAGTAGAGCTGGTCTTCATACCACAGTAAGGTCATAACAGTAAGGTCATAACAGTAAGGTCATCACAGTAAGGTCATCACAGTAGAGCTGGTCTTCATACCACAGTAAGGTCATAACAGTAAGGTCATCACAGTAAGGTCATCACAGTAAGGTCATCACAGTAAGGTCATCACAGTAGAGCTGGTCTTCATACCACAGTAAGGTCATAACAGTAAGGTCATAACAGTAGAGCTGGTCTTCATACCACAGTAAGGTCATAACAGTAAGGTCATCACAGTAGAGCTGGTCTTCATACCACAGTAAGGTCATAACAGTAAGGTCATCACAGTAAGGTCATCACAGTAAGGTCATAACAGTAGAGCTGGTCTTCATACCACAGTAAGGTCATCACAGTAAGGTCATCACAGTAAGGTCATCACAGTAAGGTCATCACAGTAAGGTCATAACAGTAGAGCTGGTCTTCATACCACAGTAAGGTCATAACAGTAAGGTCATCACAGTAGAACTGGTCTTCATATCACAGTAAGGTCATAACAGTAGAGCTGGTCTTCATACCACAGTAAGGTCATAACAGTAAGGTCATAACAGTAAGGTCATAACAGTAGAGCTGGTCTTCATACCACAGTAAGGTCATAACGGTAAGGTCATAACAGTAAGGTCATAACAGTAGAGCTGGTCTTCATACCACAGTAAGGTCATAACAGTAGAGCTGGTCTTCATATCACAGTAAGGTCATCACAGTAAGGTCATAACAGTAAGGGTCATAACAGTAAGGTCATAACAGTAAGGGTCATCACAGTAAGGTCATAACAGTAAGGTCATAACAGTAGAGCTGGTCTTCATACCACGGTAAGGTCATAACAGTAAGGTCATCACAGTAAGGTCATAACAGTAGAGCTGGTCTTCATACCACAGTAAGGTCATCACAGTAAGGTCATAACAGTAAGGTCATAACAGTAGAGCTGGTCCCAGATCAGTTGGTGCTGTCTTACCAACTCATATGGTCATTGCCAACAAGTAAATCATAGGAGTTGACAAGACAGCACAAATAGATCTGAGACCAGGCTAGCATTGAACTGAGCAAAAACATACAGTAGAAATCACTACAGTGATTTATGTTGAGATATTTCTCAAACAAATATCCATAAATAGGTTGATTTAAAAAGAGTACCGTAACGCACTGACAACTGTGTGTGTTCCCAGGTATGGCCTGAAGGGGGCAGTGTACCTGAAGAACAGAGAGGGCCAGGTGGTGAGTGAGAGACAAGATGGAGGATGTGACTGGCAGACTGGTTCTCTACAGAGATACCTGGACCACATCACTACCACTACTGCTGTTGGCACCTCAACCTTCAACCTGTTCCAACACATCACCGTGAGTTCTACGCAATTACTTTACAATTACGTTAGACTATTTGTGAATACAGGTCCCGAGGGGGCCCACGTTCCTCCTGGAGAGCGATCTTCATCTTCCTGCAGGATTTTGTTCCTGCCCTACTCTAACACCTCTGATTCGTCTAACCAGCTGCTCCTCAGGCTTCAGGTCTTAACAGATGAACTAATGCTAGTTCTACCCCCCTCCTCCCTCCCCCCTCTTCCCCTCAGGTGCGTATCTCAGTAGAACCATCACGTTGTCACTCAGACACAATCCGTCTGGAAGTGGTCAGCAACAGGCCCCACCAGGCCCCCGAGACTCAGGTCCAGACCTCCCAGCCCCAGGGGGCTAGGGGCCGGTCCCAGCTGGTCCAGGAGGTGGTTCGGCAGGCAGAGGAGGCCTCTCAGCAGGCGGAGGAGAAGAGGGGCCGGGCCTCCAAACTGTCCACGGAGGAGAGAGAGTTCAGACAGAGTAAATGTCCCAACCTCTACTCTCTCCTGGAGGAGGTCAGGGAGCTGGCCTTGCTGGACCTTGCTGCCTGTGGAGCAGGAGGCGGGGGTCTGGGAGCAGCCGCTCAGGCTTGTGCTACATCAGCATAGATGAGGTGGAGAAGTAGGAGGAGGAACAGGTCTGGGAACAGCTGCTCAGTCCTGCGGTACATCAACATGGATGAGGTGGTGGTGGAGGAGCAGGGAGGAACAACAGGTCTGGGAACAGCTGCTCAGCACTGCTGGAACAAGCAGCAGCTCTGGTCTCAACAGGACAGTTACCATAGAAACAACACCTGGAACAAACAGCAGCTCTGGTCTTAACTCAACAGGACAGTTACCATGGAAACAACACCTGGAACAAACAGCAGCTCTGGTCTTAACTCAACAGGACAGTTACCATAGAAACAACACCTGGAACAAACAGCAGCTCTGGTCTTAACTCAACAGGACAGTTACCATAGAAACAACACCTGGAACAAACAGCAGCTCTGGTCTTAACTCAACAGGACAGTTACCATGGAAACAACACCTGGAACAAACAGCAGCTCTGGTCTTAACTCAACAGGACAGTTACCATGGAAACAACACCTGGAACAAACAGCAGCTCTGGTCTTAACTCAACAGGACAGTTACCATAGAAACAACACCTGGAACAAACAGCAGCTCTGGTCTTAACTCAACAGGACAGTTACCATGGAAACAACACCTGGAACAAACAGCAGCTCTGGTCTTAACTCAACAGGACAGTTACCATGGAAACAACACCTGGAACAAACAGCAGCTTCAGTTTTTACAAAACATTTCTCATTTTCTGTATTTGATTGAACACATTTGGGGAGATGTAGAATCGATTCTCAGGCCATCGTTTTTACACTGAACTGTATAATGACCTCTGGCACTGAGAACAATGTCATTGTACAGCCTGGTATTGTATTTTAACCTAAATATATTTTTGTAATATTTTTGGGCAGTTGGTATCTTGTGGAAAAACAAGTATTGTCAAGTGCTCTATTCCATCGTATGTTTTACATGAATTAAAGTGCATTACCAAACCTGTTGAACAGTGAAATGTTTATTGGATCTGGGTGAAGATCTTATCATGCTGTTACCTCAAATGTCCACAAGGCTCCAGGTAAATATGTTTACATTGTTTTTATTTAGGATGGGACAAAAGGCTACATGATGACGAGAGATTTTTATAAAAGCATTAACACAAGCATTATTTATTTATTTAACCAGGCAAGTCAGTTAAGAACAAATTATTATTTTCAATGACGGCCTAGGAACAGTGGGTTAACTGCCTGTTCAGGGGCAGAACGACAGATTTGTACCTTGTCAGCTCAGGGGTTTGAACTTGCAACTTTCCGGTTACTAGTCCAACGCTCTAACCACTAGGCTACCCTGTCGCCCCAAAATTATGCAAGTGACACAGTGATCTGAACAAGAGAGACTAGATGTTTGAGACACAGTGATCTGAACAAGAGAGACTAGATGTTTTGAGACACAGTGATCTGAACAAGAGAGACTAGATGTTGAGACACAGTGATCTGAACAAGAGAGACTAGATGTTTTGAGACACAGTGATCTGAACGAGACTAGATGTTTGAGACACAGTGATCTGAACGAGACTAGATGTTTGAGACACAGTGATCTGAACGAGAGACTAGATGTTTGAGACACAGTGATCTGAACGAGAGAGACTAGATGTTTGAGACACAGTGATCTGAACAAGAGAGACTAGATGTTTTGAGACACAGTGATCTGAACAAGAGAGACTAGATGTTGAGACACAGTGATCTGAACAAGAGAGACTAGATGTTTTGAGACACAGTGATCTGAACAAGAGAGACTAGATGTTTGAGACACAGTGATCTGAACGAGACTAGATGTTTGAGACACAGTGATCTGAACGAGAGAGACTAGATGTTTGAGATCTGCCAGTTCAGGATCACCATTGATACATACAGGGTCCACATGTCCATGTCTCAACCCTTTCTAAATGCCCAAACTACCCCTCTGTATCCCCACTCCTTTAGATCTGAAATGATAGAATAGCTCAGAGTAGACGCCAAGGCTGGTGCACTCCTCTTGACGACCAGGGGGGGGGGGGGGGGTAAAAATCCTGTCTTTACCCAACACAGAGAGGACAGGGAACCTTAAATAACCCTGTCTTTACCCAACACAGAGGGGCCAGGGAACCTTAAATAACCCTGTCTTTACCCAACAGAGGGGCCAGGGAACCTTAAATAACCCTGTCTTTACCCAACACAGAGGGGCCAGGGAACCTTAAATAGCCCTGTCTTTACCCAACACAGAGGGGCCAGGGAACCTTAAATAGCCCTGTCTTTACCCAACACAGAGGGGCCAGGGAACCTTAATTAAATAGACCTGTTCTTACCCAACACAGAGGGGCCAGGGAACCTTAAATAGCCCTGTCTTTACCCAACAGAAGGGCCAGGGAACCTTAATTAAATAGCCCTGTCTTTCTGTTTTGTACAGCTGGTGATGAGGTGTTGTATGGCTGGTGATGAGGTGTTGTATGGCTGGTGATGAGGTGTTTTGTACGGCTGGTGATGAGGTGTTGTGTATGGCTGGTGATGAGGTGTTTTGTACGGCTGGTGATGAGGTGTTGTACGGCTGGTGATGAGGTGTTTTGTATGGCTGGTGATGAGGTGTTTTGTATGGCTGGTGATGAGGCGTTTTGTACGGCTGGTGATGAGGTGTTGTGTACGGCTGGTGATGAGGTGTTGTATGGCTGGTGATGAGGTGTTTTGTACGGCTGGTGATGAGGCGTTTTCTACGGCTGGTGATGAGGTGTTTTGCTCAGAAAAGCAACAAGGAAAGGAAACAGGACATCAGCTCCACAACAGGATGTTTGGCCCATACGGCAACATTTATTAAAGAGTAAAAATGGTTGACAACACATGAGATGTTTTAGATTTGTAGAAACTTAATTGAAAATGTACTTGAACAGAGAGAAAACATCCTCAGATGAGTTGTCAGTCCTAGAAGACAGCGTCCCTTGGTGCTGGGTGAGTATGTATGCTGACAGTTGGAGCCATGGATGTGGAGGGGGTGAGCGGTTCTGTGTGTGTCTCATGCCCTGCTGTCGTTGCTCATCTCAGGAACAGGGCTGGCTACTGCTCCCTCACACACCAGGGAGTCAGCGGTTCTGTGTGTGTCTCAGGCCCTGCTGTCGTTGCTCATCTCAGGAACAGGGCTGGCTACTGCTCCCTCACACACCAGGGAGTCAGCGGTTCTGTGTGTCTCAGGCCCTGCTATCGTTGCCCATCACAGGAACAGGGCTGGCTACTGCTCCCTCACACACCAGGGAGTCAGCGGTTGTGTGTGTGTCTCAGGCCCTGCTGTCGTTGCTCATCTCAGGAACAGGGCTGGCTACTGCTCCCTCACACACCAGGGAGTCAGCCTCAGCAGGGGGAGCCGTGTTTAGAGCTCTGTCCCTGGAGTGGTCTGGCCTGCTCTGGCCCTTGTCCTCTGGGTCTCCCTGGTACAGGTCTTCATCCTCCCCATCCTGCTGCTGCTGGCTGGGGAAGGGGTGTGAGGAGGACCTGGTGGAGTGTCCGTCTGCTGACTGTGTGGCCATCTCCTGGGACTGGGAGGTAGAATGTCCGTCTGCTGACTGTGTGGCCATCTCCTGGGACTGGGAGGTAGATGGTCTGTCTGCTGACTGGGTGGCCATCTCCTGGGACTGGGAGGTAGAGTGTTCGTCTGCTGACTGTGTGGCCATCTCCTGGGACTGGGAGGTAGATGGTCTGTCTGCTGACTGGGTGGCCATCTCCTGGGAGGTAGAGTGTCCGTCTGCTGACTGGGTGGCCATCTCCTGGGACTGGGAGGTAGATGGTCTGTCTGCTGACTGGGTGGCCATCTCCTGGGACTGGGAGGTAGATGGTCTGTCTGCTGACTGGGTGGCCATCTCCTGGGACTGGGAGGTAGAGTGTCCGTCTGCTGACTGTGTGGCCATCTCCTGGGACTGGGAGGGAGAGGGTCCATCTGCTGACTGGGTGGCCATCTCCTGGGACTGGGAGGTAGATGGTCCGTCTGCTGACTGGGTGGCCATCTCCTGGGACTGGGAGGTAGATGGTCTGTCTGCTGACTGGCTGGAGGCCATCTCCTGGGACTGGGAGGTAGATGGTCTGTCTGCTGACTGGCTGGAGGCCATCTCCTGGGACTGGGAGGTAGATGGTCTGTCTGCTGACTGGCTGGAGGCCATCTCCTGGGACTGGGAGGTAGATGGTCTGTCTGCTGACTGGCTGGAGGCCATCTCCTGGGACTGGGAGGTAGATGGTCTGTCTGCTGACTGGCTGGAGGCCATCTCCTGGGACTGGGAGGTAGATGGTCTGTCTGCTGACTGGCTGGAGGCCATCTCCTGGGACTGGGAGGTAGATGGTCTGTCTGCTGACTGGCTGGAGGCCATCTCCTGGGACTGGGAGGTAGATGGTCTGTCTGCTGACTGGCTGGAGGCCATCTCCTGGGACTGGGAGGTAGATGGTCTGTCTGCTGACTGGCTGGAGGCCATCTCCTGGGACTGGGAGGTAGATGGTCTGTCTGCTGACTGGCTGGAGGCCATCTCCTGGGACTGGGAGGTAGATGGTCTGTCTGCTGACTGGCTGGAGGCCATCTCCTGGGACTGGGAGGTAGATGGTCTGTCTGCTGACTGGCTGGAGGCCATCTCCTGGGACTGGGAGGTAGATGGTCTGTCTGCTGACTGGCTGGAGGCCATCTCCTGGGACTGGGAGGTAGATGGTCCGTCTGCTGACTGGCTGGAGGCCATCTCCTGGGACTGGGAGGTAGATGGTCTGTCTGCTGACTGGCTGGAGGCCATCTCCTGGGACTGGGAGGTAGATGGTCTGTCTGCTGACTGGCTGGAGGCCATCTCCTGGGACTGGGAGGGAGATGGTCTGTCTGCTGACTGGCTGGAGGCCATCTCCTGGGACTGGGAGGTAGATGGTCTGTCTGCTGACTGGCTGGAGGCCATCTCCTGGGACTGGGAGGTAGATGGTCTGTCTGCTGACTGGCTGGAGGCCATCTCCTGGGAGCCATCTGAGAGGGAGGGACTTTATTATTACCATCAAGGGTAAAATGGAAATGTATGGATTGGATTGTCAACAATGCAGCACATGAAGTTAGTCAGTGTGATTGACAGGGTCAGCGCATCACTGATCTACAAATCATCTCGCATCCCAAATAGATTAGTGATTGTGCCTTGATCAGGCCGATCCTCACCAATAAGCTCAATGTCAGGTAGTTTAGATGTTTTGGACTGTACAAAATGTCTGCCTGAGTGTGATGCTGCATGCGGGCCAGTCTCCTCTCTAAGTGATGTCCTGTCTGACCTGTGTGTTGCTGCATGCGGGCCAGTCTCCTCTCTGAGTGTGATGTCGTGTCTGACCTGTGTGTTGCTGCATGCGGGCCAGTCTCCTCTCTAAGTGTGATGTTGGGTCTGACCTGTGTGTTGCTGCATGCGGGCCAGTCTCCTCTCTGAGTGTGATGTCCTGTCTGACCTGTGTGTTGCTGCATGCGGGCCAGTCTCCTCTCTAAGTGATGTCCTGTCTGACCTGTGTGTTGCTGCATGCGGGCCAGTCTCCTCTCTAAGTGTGATGTCGTGTCTGACCTGTGTGTTGCTGCATGCGGGCCAGTCTCCTCTCTAAGTGTGATGTTGGGTCTGACCTGTGTGTTGCTGCATGCGGGCCAGTCTCCTCTCTGAGTGTGATGTCGGGTCTGACCTGTGTGTTGCTGCATGCGGGCCAGTCTCCTCTAAGTGATGTCCTGTCTGACCTGTGTGTTGCTGCATGCGGGCCAGTCTCCTCTCTAAGTGTGATGTTGGGTCTGACCTGTGTGTTGCTGCATGCGGGCCAGTCTCCTCTCTGAGTGTGATGTCGGGTCTGACCTGTGTGTTGCTGCATGCGGGCCAGTCTCCTCTCTGAGTGTGATGTCGTGTCTGACCTGTGTGTTGCTGCATGCGGGCCAGTCTCCTCTCTGAGTGTGATGTCGTGTCTGACCTGTGTGTTGCTGCATGCGGGCCAGTCTCCTCTCTAAGTGTGATGTTGGGTCTGACCTGTGTGTTGCTGCATGCGGGCCAGTCTCCTCTCTAAGTGTGATGTTGGGTCTGACCTGTGTGTTGCTGCATGCGGGCCAGTCTCCTCTCTAAGTGTGATGTTGGGTCTGACCTGTGTGTTGCTGCATGCGGGCCAGTCTCCTCTCTAAGTGATGTCCTGTCTGACCTGTGTGTTGCTGCATGCGGGCCAGTCTCCTCTCTGAGTGTGATGTCGTGTCTGACCTGTGTGTTGCTGCATGCGGGCCAGTCTCCTCTCTGAGTGTGATGTAGTGTCTGACCTGTGTGTTGCTGCATGCGGGCCAGTCTCCTCTCTAAGTGATGTCCTGTCTGAGCTGTGTGTTGCTGCATGCGGGCCAGTCTCCTCTCTAAGTGTGATGTTGGGTCTGACCTGTGTGTTGCTGCATGCGGGCCAGTCTCCTCTCTAAGTGTGATGTCGTGTCTGACCTGTGTGTTGCTGCATGCGGGCCAGTCTCCTCTCTAAGTGTGATGTTGGGTCTGACCTGTGTGTTGCTGCATGCGGGCCAGTCTCCTCTCTAAGTGTGATGTTGGGTCTGACCTGTGTGTTGCTGCATGTGGGCCAGTCTCCTCTCTGACCTGTGTGTTGCTGCATGCGGGCCAGTCTCCTCTCTGAGTGTGATGTCGTGTCTGACCTGTGTGTTGCTGCATGCGGGCCAGTCTCCTCTCTAAGTGTGATGTTGGGTCTGACCTGTGTGTTGCTGCATGCGGGCCAGTCTCCTCTCTAAGTGTGATGTTGGGTCTGACCTGTGTGTTGCTGCATGCGGGCCAGTCTCCTCTCTGACCTGTGTGTTGCTGCATGCGGGCCAGTCTCCTCTCTGAGTGTGATGTCGTGTCTGACCTGTGTGTTGCTGCATGCGGGCCAGTCTCCTCTCTAAGTGTGATGTTGGGTCTGACCTGTGTGTTGCTGCATGCGGGCCAGTCTCCTCTCTAAGTGTGATGTCGTGTCTGACCTGTGTGTTGCTGCATGCGGGCCAGTCTCCTCTCTGAGTGTGATGTTGGGTCTGACCTGTGTGTTGCTGCATGTGGGCCAGTCTCCTCTCTGAGTGTGATGTTGGGTCTGACCTGTGTGTTGCTGCATGCGGGCCAGTCTCCTCTCTAAGTGATGTCCTGTCTGACCTGTGTGTTGCTGCATGCGGGCCAGTCTCCTCTCTAAGTGTGATGTTGGGTCTGACCTGTGTGTTGCTGCATGCGGGCCAGTCTCCTCTCTGAGTGTGATGTCGGGTCTGACCTGTGTGTTGCTGCATGCGGGCCAGTCTCCTCTCTGACCTGTGTGTTGCTGCATGCGGGCCAGTCTCCTCTCTGAGTGTGATGTAGTGTCTGACCTGTGTGTTGCTGCATGCGGGCCAGTCTCCTCTCTAAGGCAAGCCGTTTGTTGAGTTCTATGCGTCTCTGCTGTTCCTCTGTCAGGGAGGGGGCTGGGGTGGAGTGGACCGGGCCAGCCTGGGAGGAAGGGAACAGGGAGGGGGCTGGGGTAGAGGGAACCCGTCCTGGGGGGTCTTCAGCGAAACCTCCGTCTCCAAACGGGTCTGGGTCGTCATGGTTGACGACACGTCCGTCTCTCGACGCCGCGGTGTCGTCCTCACCTGGATCAATGGATGAAATACTGAATGCCAAATCTCATTTTGTAAAATCAGTTCATGACTGCTATAAACCAATACAAATCTACTACGACATCTACCTCTAGACACTACTATTGATCTGGGACTGTCATATCTACCCCTAGACACTACTATTGATCTGGGACTGTGTCATATCTACCCCTAGACAATACTATTGATCTGGGACTGTGTCATACCTACCTCTAGACACTACTATTGATCTGGGACTGTCATATCTACCCCTAGACAATACTATTGATCTGGGACTGTCATATCTACCCCTAGACAATACTATTGATCTGGGACTGTGTCATATCTACCTCTAGACACTACTATTGATCTGGGACTGTGTCATATCTACCTCTAGACACTACTATTGATCTGGGACTGTGTCATATCTACCTCTAGACACTACTATTGATCTGGGACTGTGTCATATCTACCCCTAGACAATACTATTGATCTGGGACTGTGTCATATCTACCTCTAGACACTACTATTGATCTGGGACTGTGTCATATCTACCTCTAGACACTACTATTGATCTGGGACTGTGTCATATCTACCCCTAGACAATACTATTGATCTGGGACTGTGTCATACCTACCTCTAGACACTACTATTGATCTGGGACTGTCATATCTACCTCTAGACAATACTATTGATCTGGGACTGTGTCATACCTACCTCTAGACACTACTATTGATCTGGGACTGTGTCATATCTACCTCTACACACTACTATTGATCTGGGACTGTGTCATATCTACCCCTAGACAATACTATTGATCTGGGACTGTGTCATATCTACCCCTAGACAATACTATTGATCTGGGACTGTGTCATATCTACCCCTAGACAATACTATTGATCTGGGACTGTGTCATATCTACCTCTAGACACTACTATTGATCTGGGACTGTGTCATATCTACCCCTAGACAATACTATTGATCTGGGACTGTGTCATATCTACCCCTAGACAATACTATTGATCTGGGACTGTGTCATATCTACCCCTAGACAATACTATTGATCTGGGACTGTGTCATATCTACCTCTAGACACTACTATTGATCTGGGACTGTGTCATATCTACCCCTAGACAATACTATTGATCTGGGACTGTGTCATATCTACCTCTAGACACTACTATTGATCTGGGACTGTGTCATATCTACCTCTACACACTACTATTGATCTGGGACTGTGTCATATCTACCTCTAGACACTACTATTGATCTGGGACTGTGTCATATCTACCTCTAGACACTACTATTGATCTGGGACTGTGTCATATCTACCTCTAGACACTACTATTGATCTGGGACTGTGTCATATCTACCTCTAGACACTAAAATTGATCTGGGACTGTGTGTGTTAAGCGTCTCAGAGTTCTGATCTCAGATCAGGTCCTCCCTGTACGTATAATCTTATTCACTGTTGTGTACAAGGTGATCCTAAAATCAGCACTCCCACTCTGAGTCACTTGATACGTGGTGAATCCTTTCTAACACTAAATGTAGTTGGTGACGTTGTCCTCTCACCGTCGTCTCCTATGAAGTCTTCATGTGTTAGTGGCATGTCCAACCGTATTCTCTTGAGACACGTCTGAGAAAACAAAACATTCAGACCTTACGACTTCCACTGACACCACCACACCTCCAGATGTTGGTTAGAACAACAAGGGCCTGTCAGTCTGACATGGATGTTGGTTAGAACAACAGGGGCCTGTCAGTCTGACCTGGATGTTGGTTAGAACAACAAGGGCCTGGTTATAACAACAAGGGCCTGTCAGTCTGACCTGGGTGTTGGTTATAACAACAAGGGCCTGTCAGTCTGACCTGGATGTTGGTTAGAACAACAAGGGCCTGGTTATAACAACAAGGGCCTGTCAGTCTGACCTGGATGTTGGTTATAACAACAAGGGCGTGTCAGTCTGACCTGCATGTTGGTTAGAACAACAAGGACCTGTCAGTCTGACCTGGATGTTGGTTAGAACAACAAGGGCCTGTCAGTCTGACCTGGACTTCTTTCTTGCTGCCCAGCGTCTCCAGTTTGTCTATGAAGTCTTCGAACTGTAGTTTGGGGTACAGCCTGTGAGCCCAGTTCTCCATCCTCTGCATCAGCACCCGCAAGTCCTCAGCCTGGTGGAAAACACACATACATCACACCCTTTGGCTGCTGTGGGAGGGGAAAACACACACACATCACACCCTTTGGCTGCTGTGGGTGTGGAAAACACACATACATCAATACCCTTTGGCTGCTGTGGGAGTGGAAAACACACACACATCACACCCTTTGGCTGCTGTGGGAGGCGAAAACACACATACATCAACACCCTTTGGCTGCTGTGGGAGTCAACTGGATAACCTTTCGGCAAACATCTTGCACTTTGAGTTTAAAAACAACAGACAAAACAGACCCATCTGCCCAACAAGAGACACAATACTTGAATCTGCTGTTAGCCTTTACCTCGTGTCCTTTGCCTTTGAAATGAACGTTGTCAAACAGGTTGCGAAGAGCCGGAAGTCCTCTTTCTGATGTCAGCCTGGAGTAACACATGAACAAAAACACTGGCTATTGAACTTCCAAACATCAAACAGCTCTGCAATGTTGCTGCAAAGACAAAGAGAATCAACAATGACTTTTTTTTTTTAAATCACAGGTTTTGATGATCAAGTCCTTCGGTTGTAACAGAACAGGGACAATATGCCAAAACCAGACATCAATTTTCATGGTCGGGCATAAATGACCATTTGGATTAGGAAAGTTCTCTCTCTCTCTCTCTCTCTCATGACCTGTACAAAGCTATAATGTTGAATAAAATTATATTTGAACTTACTTTACCAGTTGTCTGTGTGGTTGGTCCTTTTGCAGGTAGGAACGTGAGACAATGACCATGTTTACATCGTTTTTTAAAATATTTGATATTATTTATTGATATTAAACTGATTGTGTCAGAAGGTCGAGTACGGCATTAGTCATGTAAACACCTTACTCTGCTTGTCTTACATCGGCGTGAGGTCATAATTGAAGTAAACATACGCCAATTAAAACACCTGCTTTTCTGAGCAATCTTTCAAATGATTAGGACGTGTAAAACACCTTAAACCGGCGTCCCAGTGGTGTATTTGATCTGTGCCTGTGCTGACACCAGCCGAGAGCCTCCCTCTTTAGTGAAGTGGTGTGTTTGATCTGCACCTGTGCTGACACCAGCCGAGAGCCTCCCTCTTTAGTGAAGTGGTGTGTTTGATCTGCACCTGTGCTGACACCAGCCGAGAGCCTCCCTCTTTAGTGAAGTGAGTTAGGAACAACTGAATATACTGGGTTTTAGAAGTAGTTCTCACGTACAAACTTTATAATTTATTTATTTATTTTACCTTTATTTAACCAGGTAGGCAAGTTGAGAACACCTTTATTTAACCAGGTAGGCAAGTTGAGAACACCTTTATTTAACCAGGTAGGCAAGTTGAGAACAAGTTCTCATTTACAATTGCGACCTGGCCAAGATAAAGCAAAGCAGTTCGACAGATAAAACGACACAGAGTTACACATGGAGTAAAAACAAACATACAGTCAATAATGCAGTATAAACAAGTCTATATACAATGTGAGCAAATGAGGTGAGAAGGGAGGTAAAGGCAAAAAAGGCCATGATGGCAAAGTAAATACAATATAGCAAGTAAAATACTGGAATGGTAGTTTTGCAATGGAAGAATGTGCAAAGTAGAAATAAAAAAATAATGGGGTGCAAAGGAGCAAAATAAATAAATTAATTAAAATTAAATACAGTTGGGAAAGAGGTAGTTGTTTGGGCTAAATTATAGGTGGGCTATGTACAGGTGCAGTAATCTGTGAGCTGCTCTGACAGTTGGTGCTTAAAGCTAGTGAGGGAGATAAGTGTTTCCAGTTTCAGAGATTTTTGTAGTTCGTTCCAGTCATTGGCAGCAGAGAACTGGAAGGAGAGGCGGCCAAAGAAAGAATTGGTTTTGGGGGTGACTAGAGAGATATACCTGCTGGAGCGTGTGCTACAGGTGGGAGATGCTATGGTGACCAGCGAGCTGAGATAAGGGGGGACTTTACCTAGCAGGGTCTTGTAGATGACATGGAGCCAGTGGGTTTGGCGACGAGTATGAAGCGAGGGCCAGCCAACGAGAGCGTACAGGTCGCAATGGTGGGTAGTATATGGGGCTTTGGTGATAAAACGGATTGCACTGTGATAGACTGCATCCAATTTGTTGAGTAGGGTATTGGAGGCTATTTTGTAAATGACATCGCCAAAGTCGAGGATTGGTAGGATGGTCAGTTTTACAAGGGTATGTTTGGCAGCATGAGTGAAGGATGCTTTGTTGCGAAATAGGAAGCCAATTCTAGATTTAACTTTGGATTGGAGATGTTTGATATGGGTCTGGAAGGAGAGTTTACAGTCTAACCAGACACCTAAGTATTTGTAGTTGTCCACGTATTCTAAGTCAGAGCCGTCCAGAGTAGTGATGTTGGACATGCGGGTAGGTGCAGGTAGCGATCGGTTGAAGAGCATGCATTTAGTTTTACTTGTATTTAAGAGCAATTGGAGGCCACGGAAGGAGAGTTGTATGGCATTGAAGCTTGCCTGGAGGGTTGTTAACACAGTGTCCAAAGAAGGGCCGGAAGTATACAGAATGGTGTCGTCTGCGTAGAGGTGGATCAGGGACTCACCAGCAGCAAGAGCGACCTCATTGATGTATACAGAGAAGAGAGTCGGTCCAAGAATTGAACCCTGTGGCACCCCCATAGAGACTGCCAGAGGTCCGGACAGCAGACCCTCCGATTTGACACACTGAACTCTATCAGAGAAGTAGTTGGTGAACCAGGCGAGGCAATCATTTGAGAAACCAAGGCTGTCGAGTCTGCCGATGAGGATATGGTGATTGACAGAGTCGAAAGCCTTGGCCAGATCAATGAATACGGCTGCACAGTAATGTTTCTTATCGATGGCGGTTAAGATATCGTTTAGGACCTTGAGCGTGGCTGAGGTGCACCCATGACCAGCTCTGAAACCGGATTGCATAGCAGAGAAGGTATGGTGAGATTCGAAATGGTCGGTAATCTGTTTGTTGACTTGGCTTTCGAAGACCTTAGAAAGGCACGGTAGGATAGATATAGGTCTGTAGCAGTTTGGGTCAAGAGTGTCCCCCCCTTTGAAGAGGGGGATGACCGCAGCTGCTTTCCAATCTTTGGGAATCTCAGACGACACGAAAGAGAGGTTGAACAGGCTAGTAATAGGGGTGGCAACAATTTCGGCAGATAATTTTAGAAAGAAAGGGTCCAGATTGTCTAGCCCGGCTGATTTGTAGGGGTCCAGATTTTGCAGCTCTTTCAGAACATCAGCTGAATGGATTTGGGAGAAGGAGAAATGGGGAAGGCTTGGGCGAGTTGCTGTTGGGGGTGCAGTGCTGTTGTCCGGGGTAGGAGTAGCCAGGTGGAAAGCATGGCCAGCCGTAGAAAAATGCTTATTGAAATTCTCAATTATGGTGGATTTATCAGTGGTGACAGTGTTTCCTATCTTCAGTGCAGTGGGCAGCTGGGAGGAGGTGTTCTTATTCTCCATGGACTTTACAGTGTCCCAGAACTTTTTTGAGTTAGTGTTGCAGGAAGCAAATTTCTGCTTGAAAAAGCTAGCCTTGGCTTTTCTAACTGCCTGTGTATAATGATTTCTAGCTTCCCTGAACAGCTGCATATCACGGGGGCTGTTCGATGCTAATGCAGAACGCCATAGGATGTTTTTGTGTTGGTTAAGGGCAGTCAGGTCTGGGGAGAACCAAGGGCTATATCTGTTCCTGGTTCTAAATTTCTTAAATGGGGCATGTTTATTTAAGATGGTTAGGAAGGCATTTAAAAAAAATATCCAGGCATCCTCTACTGACGGGATGAGATCAATATCCTTCCAGGATACCCCGGCCAGGTCGATTAGAAAGGCCTGCTCGCAGAAGTGTTTCAGGGAGCGTTTTACAGTGATGAGTGGAGGTCGTTTGACCGCTGACCCATTACGGATGCAGGCAATGAGGCAGTGATCGCTGAGATCTTGGTTGAAGACAGCAGAGGTGTATTTAGAGGGGAAGTTGGTTAGGATGATATCTATGAGGGTGCCCGTGTTTAAGGTTTTGGGGAGGTACCTGGTAGGTTCATTGATTATTTGTGTGAGATTGAGGGCATCAAGTTTAGATTGTAGGATGGCTGGGGTGTTAAGCATGTTCCAGTTTAGGTCGCCTAGCAGCACGAACTCTGAAGATAGATGGGGGGCAATCAGTTCACATATGGTGTCCAGAGCACAGCTGGGGGCAGAGGGTGGTCTATAGCAGGCGGCAACGAATAATGTCCCAACTCAGAATCAAATATGCATGTTCGCTGTGGTAGGATGTTAATTTAGACTGGTGATGTTCTGCATTTATCAGAGAGAGACGTCAGGGAGCCTTTTTCAGACGTCTCCGTGGAAACGGGGTTAATAGGGGGAATCCTTCTTCTTACAGAGCATGCAAACATTTTTAAATTGAACCATTATTATAATTTGACTATCCATAATAAATCACATTATCGTGTGCATGTAACCGTACTCAGTATATCCACAGGAAAGTAGAATTACACAACTGTTCCAATCGCTGGTGGTGTCGTTCATATTTCACCTGATGCAGGAGACACATGCACACTGGCCCAGCCTGTTGACATGGTTCTGCTACATGCACACTGGCCCAGCCTGTTGACATGGTTCTGCTATATGCACACTGGCCCAGCCTGTTGACATGATACATGCACACTGGCCCAGCCTGTTGACATGATACATGCACACTGGCCCAGCCTGTTGACATGATACATGCACACTGGCCCAGCCTGTTGACATGATACATGCACACTGGCCCAGCCTGTTGACATGATACATGCACACTGGCCCAGCCTGTTGACATGGTTCTGCTATATGCACACTGGCCCAGCCTGTTGACATGATACTTGCACACTGGCCCAGCCTGTTGACATGATACTTGCACACTGGCCCAGCCTGTTGACATGATACATGCACACTGGCCCAGCCTGTTGACATGATACATGCACACTGGCCCAGCCTGTTGACATGATACATGCACACTGGCCCAGCCTGTTGACATGATACATGCACACTGGCCCAGCCTGTTGACATGATACATGCACACTGGCCCAGCCTGTTGACATGGTTCTGCTATATGCACACTGGCCCAGCCTGTTGACATGATACTTGCACACTGGCCCAGCCTGTTGACATGATACATGCACACTGGCCCAGCCTGTTGACATGATACATGCACACTGGCCCAGCCTGTTGACATGATACATGCACACTGGCCCAGCCTGTTGACATGATACATGCACACTGGCCCAGCCTGTTGACATGGTTCTGCTACATGCACACTGGCCCAGCCTGTTGACATGGTTCTGCTACATGCACACTGGCCCAGACTGTTCACATGGTTCTGCTACATGCACACTGGCCCAGACTGTTCACATGGTTCTGCTACATGCACACTGGCCCAGACTGTTCACATGGTTCTGCTACATGCACACTGGCCCAGACTGTTCACATGGTTCTGCTACATGCACACTGGCCCAGACTGTTCACATGGTTCTGCTACATGCACACTGGCCCAGCCTGTTCACATGGTTCTGCTATATGCACACTGGCCCAGACTGTTCACATGGTTCTGCTACATGCACACTGGCCCAGCCTGTTCACATGGTTCTGCTACATGCACACTGGCCCAGACTGTTCACATGGTTCTGCTACATGCACACTGGCCCAGACTGTTCACATGGTTCTGCTACATGCACACTGGCCCAGCCTGTTCACATGGTTCTGCTATATGCACACTGGCCCAGACTGTTCACATGGTTCTGCTACATGCACACTGGCCCAGACTGTTCACATGGTTCTGCTACATGCACACTGGCCCAGCCTGTTCACATGGTTCTGCTACATGCACACTGGCCCAGACTGTTCACATGGTTCTGCTACATGCACACTGGCCCAGACTGTTCACATGGTTCTGCTACATGCACACTGGCCCAGACTGTTCACATGGTTCTGCTACATGCACACTGGCCCAGCCTGTTGACATGGTTCTGCTACATGCACACTGGCCCAGACTGTTCACATGGTTCTGCTACATGCACACTGGCCCAGACTGTTCACATGGTTCTGCTACATGCACACTGGCCCAGACTGTTCACATGGTTCTGCTACATGCACACTGGCCCAGACTGTTCACATGGTTCTGCTACATGCACACTGGCCCAGACTGTTCACATGGTTCTGCTACATGCACACTGGCCCAGCCTGTTCACATGGTTCTGCTATATGCACACTGGCCCAGACTGTTCACATGGTTCTGCTACATGCACACTGGCCCAGCCTGTTCACATGGTTCTGCTACATGCACACTGGCCCAGACTGTTCACATGGTTCTGCTACATGCACACTGGCCCAGACTGTTCACATGGTTCTGCTACATGCACACTGGCCCAGCCTGTTCACATGGTTCTGCTATATGCACACTGGCCCAGACTGTTCACATGGTTCTGCTACATGCACACTGGCCCAGACTGTTCACATGGTTCTGCTACATGCACACTGGCCCAGCCTGTTCACATGGTTCTGCTACATGCACACTGGCCCAGACTGTTCACATGGTTCTGCTACATGCACACTGGCCCAGACTGTTCACATGGTTCTGCTACATGCACACTGGCCCAGACTGTTCACATGGTTCTGCTACATGCACACTGGCCCAGACTGTTCACATGGTTCTGCTACATGCACACTGGCCCAGACTGTTCACATGGTTCTGCTACATGCACACTGGCCCAGACTGTTCACATGGTTCTGCTTGATGTAATTATTAACTTTCCTGTGAAATATATTATCTCACATTTCTACCATCAAATCGACCAGCCACACAGACAACCAGTAAAGTATGTGACAATATAATTGTATTCAACATTCTGGCCTGTAGAGGTTCCTGATCCAAACGCTCATTCATGCCCGTCACCAGGCTAATACACACGTACCTCTGAGAGTCCAGTTTCGGCTGTGGTCTCTTGACGCCTCTCCTCTTGGCAACAGGGACTTCGGCCAGCTTGGAGATCTCTCCTCCCTCCTCCCCTGAACAACATCAACAGCCATCAATGGAAAGTATATCTACCCATTATATTGTCTGTGATGTCAGTGAGCAGGAAGTCTCCCAGCTATGTATATAATAATAATAATGATGATGTCATATCTATATCTACCAATTATATTGTCCATGATGTCAGTGAGCAGGAAGTCTCCCAGCTGTGTATATAATGATAATGATGATGTCATATCTATATCTACCAATTATATTGTCCGTGATGTCAGTAAGCAGGAAGTCTCCCAGCTATGTATATCATAACAATAATAATAATAATAATAATGATGTCTTATCTATATCTACCCATTATATTGTCTGTGATGTCAGTAAGCAGGAAGTCTCCCAACTGTGTATATAATAATAATAATGATGATGTCATATCAGTCTACCTGTAGACACACAGGTTTGTGTTGGGTATTGTGTGTCTAGTCTGGTCCCAGATCATCATAAGCACGACAGCAACCATGGCAGTCGGCAAAATAGCACAACCAGATCTGGAACCAGGCTAGGTACTGGTGAGCTACAGTTGTCATTGTCCTCACCTGTAAAAGGATCTCCTCCCTCTCCTGGTGAGAAGGGAGGGGGGAGAGGAGGAAAGGTCTCGTCATCTGTGTTGTCATAGTCAGGAATGTCAAACAAGCCATTCTCCATCGGATCAACCATGGTTCCTTTATCACTGGGCTCCTGCAAGGAAGAAGAGGGGGATTACATTTGACGTTTTATTATCGTGTTCAGTGAAATGCCTTTCTTGACAACTCTTTTCCCAACAATGCAGTAATAAATATATAGCACTATTAAATATATAAAAACACAAGCAATAAGACAGGAAAGAAGGTAAACTACATATACAGCTACCATAACTTCACCTAGCTCTCCTGTCTCCCCCCTACGGTCGTCAGCTCTCCTGTCTCCCCCCTACTGTCGTCAGCTCTCCTGTCTCCTCCCTACTGTCGTCAGCTCTCCTGTCTCCCCCCTACTGTCGTCAGCTCTCCTGTCTCCTCCCTACTGTCGTCAGCTCTCCTGTCTCCCTCTACGGTCGTCAGCTCTCCTGTCTCCTCCCTACTGTCGTCAGCTCTCCTGTCTCCCCCCTACTGTCGTCAGCTCTCCTGTCTCCCCCCTACGGTCGTCAGCTCTCCTGTCTCCCCCCTACTGTCGTCAGCTCTCCTGTCTCCCCCCTACGGTCGTCAGCTCTCCTGTCTCCCCCCTACGGTCGTCAGCTCTCCTGTCTCCCCCCTACTGTCGTCAGCTCTCCTGTCTCCCTCTACGGTCGTCAGCTCTCCTGTCTCCTCCCTACGGTCGTCAGCTCTCCTGTCTCCCCCCTACTGTCGTCAGCTCTCCTGTCTCCCTCTACGGTCGTCAGCTCTCCTGTCTCCTCCCTACGGTCGTCAGCTCTCCTGTCTCCCCCCTACTGTCGTCAGCTCTCCTGTCTCCCCCCTACGGTCGTCAGCTCTCCTGTCTCCCCCCTACGGTCGTCAGCTCTCCTGTCTCCCCCCTACTGTCGTCAGCTCTCCTGTCTCCCCCCTACGGTCGTCAGCTCTCCTGTCTCCCCCCTACGGTCGTCAGCTCTCCTGTCTCCCCCCTACGGTCGTCAGCTCTCCTGTCTCCCCCCTACGGTCGTCAGCTCTCCTGTCTCCCCCCTACGGTCGTCAGCTCTCCTGTCTCCCCCCTACGGTCGTCAGCTCTCCTGTCTCCCCCCTACGGTCGTCAGCTCTCCTGTCTCCCCCCTACGGTCGTCAGCTCTCCTGTCTCCCCCCTACGGTCGTCAGCTCTCCTGTCTCCCCCCTACGGTCGTCAGCTCTCCTGTCTCCCCCTACGGTCGTCAGCTCTCCTGTCTCCCTCTACAGTCGTCAGCTCTCCTGTCTCCCTCTACAGTCGTCAGCTCTCCTGTCTCCCTCTACAGTCGTCAGCTCTCCTGTAAACAAGCGTTGATATGAAAGATAAGGTCCTTATATTCTTCCAAAACAGCGACGCGTGTTAAATGTTCAGACTGAGCGTTGGGATCTTAAAACGCCCCCCTTGTAGAAAACGCCTTCATCCAATAATTTATGTGTAATGTATTGGAACAGGACTAAGAGACATGTAACACTGGCTTCTGCACCGGATTTACAGCCAGTGTCATTCTTGAGTTTTACTAGCTAATGTTAGCTAATAACTTACCGACTGGTTGGCTCACATTATATGACCTAACTTAGCCAAGGTAGCTAACTAGGTGCAATATTAGCTACACACATCAAAGCGTGAGGAATCAACGTTTACAACACATATAAACAGACAGTCGTAACCCGAATAAAAACCCGCGCTTCTAGATAGATTGGCTAGCAGCTAACTTAATTTCTCCAGCTTTCATGAGTAACCTACTGTAGATATAGTGTAGTAGTTCGTTACCGCGCTATGCTAACCAGCTAGCTAGTTGTTGTTGTTTGTTGCGGGGAAACTGATAATATTCAACAAATTAAGCGACATACCATCAATGTGATGCGGGAAATATATCATAAGACATTTCGTCGTTAGTATGTGGAGAATAACTGTAGCCGGGGCACTTTACCTGGCAAATAAACAGTTGCTATTCCAGCGGCTCCTGTGTTATTTTTGTTCGTCCACTCTTGTCTTCTGCCGGGTTTTTTACAATGAACCAATCAACTGTTTGCTTCCTTGTACCAAGAGCCAATCATGTGTCGTCAAAACTATCCGTTCGTGTTGGGAATAGAAACGTTTTTTGGGGTTTACACTGCCCTCTTCTGTATATGTCTAGAATGTTATGTAAGTGACTGTGTAATGGCAAATTTGTTTAGTTGATTTCCACCTTATTAGACATAGCTACCAAAGTAACTGTTTTTAACAAACTGTTGGCCTATTCTAACTGTTTTGTTTCAATCAAAGCATACATTTTACCTAGTGGCGTGCCACATGAGAGAAATGCGACCATTCGCACAATCAACCTGAAATTACGTGGTGTTTTTTTTGTCTTGGAGTAGCGTTATACTATGCTATTATATTCAATTCTGTTAATTAGAATACTAATTACGGAGAAGCTGCATTTCCCGAATTCTCTGGAACTCTCGTCCCTATAGCAACATATCTGAGCTTCTGCCGTGCAGAATTATCTACATTACACACATTCTCTGATCTACAGAGAATTACAGGCTACTCTGGTGAATGGTGTTGTTAATAAAGTCAGATCAAATAACACCAGGTCAAAGGTTACCCTCCTCCCTCCTTCGTATTCAAAAGTAACAGTCGGTATCTTGTGTGGCCACCAGCTGCATTAAGTACTGCAGTGCATCTCCTCCTCGTGGACTGCACCAGATTTGCCAGTTTTTTTATGTAGATGTTACCCCACCAAGGCACCTGCAAGTTCCCAGACATTTCTGGGGGGAATGGCCCTAGCTCTCACCCTCTGATCCAACAGGTCCCAGGCATGCTCAATGGGATTAAGATCTGGGATTTTCGCTGGCCATGGCAGAACACTGACATTCCTGTCTTGCAGGAAATCACGCACAGAACAAGCAGTATGTCTGGTGGCATTATGCTGGAGGGTCATGTCAGGATGAGCCTGCAGGAAGGGTACCACATGAAGGAGGAGGATGTCTTCCCTGTAACGCACAGCATTGAGATTGCCTGCAATGACAACAAACTCAGTCCGATGATGCTGTGACACACCGCCCCAGACCATGACGGACCCTTCACCTCCAAATCGATCCCGCTCCAGTGTAACGCTCATTCCTTCGACGATAAACACAAATCCGACCACCCCTGGTGAGACAAAACCGCGCCTCATCAGTGAAGAGTGCTGTCTTAGGCGTCTCACAGTACGGACATTGCAATTTATTGCCCTGGCCACATCTGCAGTCCTCATGCCTCCTTGCAGCATGCTTAAGGCACGTTCACGCACATGAGCAGGGACTCTGGGCATCTTTCTTTAGGTGTTTTTCAGAGTCAGTAGAAAGGCCTCTTTAGTGTCCTAAGATTTCATAACTGTGACCATAATTGCCTACCCTCTGTAAGCTGTTAGTGTCTTAACGACCGTTCTACAGGTGCATGTTCATTCATTGTTTATGGTTCATTGAACAATCATGGGAAACAGTCTTTAAACCCTTTTCAATGAACATCTGTGAAGTTATTTGGATTTTTACAAATGATCTTTGAAAGACAGGGTCCTGAAAAAGGGACATTTCTTTTTGTGTTAAGTTTACATACCTGAGAGGATCCTACCAATTTTAACCCGACAGAAATGTGTCACCTGCTCTTGCTTTCCATGCCTTGTTCTTTTCTAACTTTCACGATGAATGTTTTCCGATAAAACAGGGGTTTTTGAAACTTGGTCCCCTCATAAACGTTATGTGGGCAAATTCATTCAGATCAATACTGTCTGTTTACAGGTTTACACAAGGTACTTGCTGAATGAAATCTGGGAATCAGATTACAATATTTATATTATTATGCTGCAAGACTATGTTATCTTGCCGAGCAAAACGCCTAGTCTTAAGGTTTCAATTGAAACTATAGTGTAGATACTGTATAGCCTATTATATAAGACTCTTCTTCTACTGTTCTCTCTATAACACCTGCAGCCGATAAGCCTAGTCTTAAGGTTTCAATAAAAACTATAGTGTAGATACTGTATAGCCTATTATATAAGACTCTTCTTCTACTGTTCTCTCTACAACACCTGCAGGCTATAAGCCTAGTCTTAAGGTTTCAATAGAAACTATAGTGTAGATACTGTATAGCCTATTATATAAGACTCTTCTTCTACTGTTCTCTCTACAACACCTGCAGGCTATAAGCCTAGTCTTAAGGTTTCAATAGAAACTATAGTGTAGATACTGTATAGCCTATTATATAAGACTCTTCTTCTACTGTTCTCTCTACAACACCTGCAGGCTATAAGCCTAGTCTTAAGGTTTCAATAGAAACTATAGTGTAGATACTGTATAGCCTATTATATAAGACTCTTCTTCTACTGTTCTCTCTACAACACCTGCAGGCTATAAGCCTAGTCTTAAGGTTTCAATAGAAACTATAGTGTAGATACTGTATAGCCTATTATATAAGACTCTTCTTCTACTGTTCTCTCTACAACACCTGCAGGCTATAAGCCTAGTCTTAAGGTTTCAATAGAAACTATAGTGTAGATACTGTATAGCCTATTATATAAGACTCTTCTTCTACTGTTCTCTCTACAACACCTGCAGGCTATAAGCCTAGTCTTAAGGTTTCAATAGAAACTATAGTGTAGATACTGTATAGCCTATTATATAAGACTCTTCTTCTACTGTTCTCTCTACAACACCTGCAGGCTATAAGCCTAGTCTTAAGGTTTCAATAGAAACTATAGTGTAGATACTGTATAGCCTATTATATAAGACTCTTCTTCTACTGTTCTCTCTATAACACCTGCAGGCTATAAGCCTAGTCTTAAGGTTTCAATAGAAACTATAGTGTAGATACTGTATAGCCTATTATATAAGACTCTTCTTCTACTGTTCTCTCTACAACACCTGCAGGCTATAAGCCTAGTCTTAAGGTTTCAATAGAAACTATAGTGTAGATACTGTATAGCCTATTATATAAGACTCTTCTTCTACTGTTCTCTCTACAACACCTGCAGGCTATAAGCCTAGTCTTAAGGTTTCAATAGAAACTATAGTGTAGATACTGTATAGCCTATTATATAAGACTCTTCTTCTACTGTTCTCTCTACAACACCTGCAGGCTATAAGCCTAGTCTTAAGGTTTCAATAGAAACTATAGTGTAGATACTGTATAGCCTATTATATAAGACTCTTCTTCTACTGTTCTCTCTATAACACCTGCAGGCTATAAGCCTAGTCTTAAGGTTTCAATAGAAACTATAGTGTAGATACTGTATAGCCTATTATATAAGACTCTTCTTCTACTGTTCTCTCTACAACACCTGCAGGCTATAAGCCTAGTCTTAAGGTTTCAATAGAAACTATAGTGTAGATACTGTATAGCCTATTATATAAGACTCTTCTTCTACTGTTCTCTCTACAACACCTGCAGGCTATAAGCCTAGTCTTAAGGTTTCAATAGAAACTATAGTGTAGATACTGTATAGCCTATTATATAAGACTCTTCTTCTACTGTTCTCTCTACAACACCTGCAGGCTATAAGCCTAGTCTTAAGGTTTCAATAGAAACTATAGTGTAGATACTGTATAGCCTATTATATAAGACTCTTCTTCTACTGTTCTCTCTACAACACCTGCAGGCTATACGCCTAGTCTTAAGGTTTCAATAGAAACTATAGTGTAGATACTGTATAGCCTATTATATAAGACTCTTCTTCTACTGTTCTCTCTATAACACCTGCAGCCGATAAGCAGTCAAACAGTTCCAAAACAGGCTGTACAATCTTTATTGCAATTTAATGAGATTTTCAAGATCCAGATAATAATGCATGCTAACACTTTATTAACATGGACTAGCTATCGTTTGGTTTTAAAATGTGTCCGGTGTCCAGGTTTGTATCTGTTGCAATATGTATATAAAAGAGAAGAACTGTGTGAAAAAAAAAATACAGCTATCATTGTCCACGCAGCAGGAACATGAGGAAGGCAGCGGTGTTCTAGAAGCATCCACTCAGCAGGAACATGAGGAAGGCAGCGGTGTTCTAGAAGCATCCACGCAGCAGGAACATGAGGAAGGCAGCGGTGTTCTAGAAGCATCCACTCAGCAGGAACATGAGGAAGGCAGAGGTGTTCTAGAAGCATCCACTCAGCAGGAACATGAGGAAGGCAGCGGTGTTCTAGAAGCATCCACGCAGCAGGAACATGAGGAAGGCAGAGGTGTTCTAGAAGCATCCACTCAGCAGGAACATGAGGAAGACAGAGGTGTTCTAGAAGCATCCACTCAGCAGGAACATGAGGAAGACAGAGGTGTTCTAGAAGCATCCACTCAGCAGGAACATGAGGAAGGCAGCGGTGTTCTAGAAGCGTCCACGCAGCAGGAACATGAGGAAGGCAGAGGTGTTCTAGAAGCGTCCACTCAGCAGGAACATGAGGAAGGCAGCGGTGTTCTAGAAGCATCCACGCAGCAGGAACATGAGGAAGGCAGAGGTGTTCTAGAAGCATCCACGCAGCAGGAACATGAGGAAGACAGCGGTGTTCTAGAAGCATCCACTCAGCAGGAACATGAGGAAGACAGCGGTGTTCTAGAAGCATCCACTCAGCAGGAACATGAGGAAGGCAGCGGTGTTCTAGAAGCATCCACTCAGCAGGAACATGAGGAAGGCAGCGGTGTTCTAGAAGCGTCCACTCAGCAGGACCATGAGGAAGACAGCGGTGTTCTAGAAGCGTCCACTCAGCAGGAACATGAGGAAGGCAGCGGTGTTCTAGAAGCGTCCACTCAGCAGGAACATGAGGAAGACAGCGGTGTTCTAGAAGCGTCCACTCAGCAGGAACATGAGGAAGACAGCGGTGTTCTAGAAGCGTCCACTCAGCAGGACCATGAGGAAGACAGCGGTGTTCTAGAAGCATCCACGCAGCAGGAACATGAGGAAGGCAGCGGTGTTCTAGAAGCGTCCACGCAGCAGGAACATGAGGAAGACAGCGGTGTTCTAGAAGCGTCCACTCAGCAGGAACATGAGGAAGACAGCGGTGTTCTAGAAGCGTCCACTCAGCAGGAACATGAGGAAGACAGCGGTGTTCTAGAAGCGTCCACTCAGCAGGAACATGAGGAAGGCAGCGGTGTTCTAGAAGCGTCCACTCAGCAGGAACATGAGGAAGACAGCGGTGTTCTAGAAGCGTCCACTCAGCAGGAACATGAGGAAGGCAGCAGTGTTCTAGAAGCATCCACTCAGCAGGAACATGAGGAAGACAGCAGTGTTCTAGAAGCGTCCACGCAGCAGGAACATGAGGAAGGCAGCGGTGTTCTAGAAGCGTCCACTCAGCAGGAACATGAGGAAGGCAGCGGTGTTCTAGAAGCGTCCACTCAGCAGGAACATGAGGAAGGCAGCGGTGTTCTAGAAGCGTCCACGCAGCAGGAACATGAGGAAGACAGCAGCCAGGAGAATGCAGAGAGTACACACTGTAGGAACCACGATCTCTGTTACCATCTCCATGTGGCTGGTCAACGGATCTGAAATAATCATTGAACACAATAAATAAATTAAATGTTTATATAAAACCCACACAGTAACCCGGTCTACACCCTAAACAGCAAACAGAGGCTCCATTTTTTTATTTATAATAACACATAGATGACGACACCACTTTGCACTACTAGCAGAAATGTACTCGGCGACAAATAGCCAATAGTCCGATAAGTGCTAAATGAAACACAACTCAAATTCAACACTTTAAATGATTTGAAAAGTGAATGTATTTCCTACCCAGGTCTGCTACACACCAGTCAGTCAATCAAAAGAAGAAGTGATGAAGTCCTACGTAGGCCTACCTAAACTTCATCATGCACTGGCCAAACCTTTGGCATCCCTGCCTGTTCCTTACTGTCCTGCTGGGACTTTCTTCTAGCTGGAGGGGCAAACAAAGAAGAGTCCTGTTAGAGAATGTCTTCCCATGTAGTTTTGTAGTTCAACTATTTGTAGTTCAACTGTTTGTAGTTCAACTGTTTGTAGTTCAACTGTTTGTAGTTCAACTATTTGTAGTTCAACTATTTGTAGTTCAACTGTTTGTAGTTCAACTGTTTGTAGTTCAACTGTTTGTAGTTCAACTATTTGTAGTTCAACTATTTGTAGTTCAACTATTTGTAGATCAACTGTTTGTAGGTCAACTGTTTGTAGTTCAACTGTTTGTAGTTCAACTATTTGTAGTTCAACTATTTGTAGTTCAACTATTTGTAGCTCAACTATTTGTAGCTCAACTATTTGTAGCTCAACTATTTGTAGCTCAACTATTTGTAGTTCCACTATTTGTTGAAAAGTGCCAATTAGATCCAGAATGTTCCTTTGTTTGCCCTGACAGCCAGATGTCCCTGCACGCTGAAGTTGTTGGAGCTGACTGACATACATTGTGTAAAATATTTTCATATAGTTCAAGTTTTAACGGGACTATTCTATTGAGTCCGTTGTACTGGGGCTTACTAAATCAAGGCAATCGCAGCTCAAGTATTGGAAAATCTTTGCCATGTTGTCTTTGAGGCAGGGGTCTGGTGGTGTTGGGGTCTGGTGGTGTTGGGGTTTGGTGGTGTTGGGGTCTGTCAGTGTTGGGGTCTGGTGGTGTTGGGGTCTAGTGGTGTTGGGGTTTGGTGGTGTTGGGGTCTTGTGGTGTTGGGGTCTGTCAGTGTTGGGGTCTGTCAGTGTTGGGGTCTGGTGGTGTTGGGGTCTGGTGGTGTTGGGGTCTGTCAGTGTTGGGGTCTAGTGGTGTTGGGGTCTGGTGGTGTTGGGGTCTGGTGGTGTTGGGGTTTGGTGGTGTTGGGGTCTTGTGGTGTTGGGGTCTGTCAGTGTTGGGGTCTGTCAGTGTTGGGGTCTGGTGGTGTTGGGGTCTGTCAGTGTTGGGGTCTAGTGATGTTGGGGTCTGGTGGTGTTGGGGTCTGGTGGTGTTGGGGTTTGATGGTGTTGGGGTTTGATGGTGTTGGGGTCTGGTGGTGATGGGGTCTAGTGGTGTTGGGGTCTGGTGGTGTTGGGGTCTGGTGGTGTTGGGGTTTGATGGTGTTGGGGTTTGATGGTGTTGGGGTCTGGTGGTGTTGGGGTCTGGTGGTGATGGGGTCTAGTGGTGTTGGGGTCTGGTGGTGTTAAGGTCTGGTGGTGATGGGGTCTAGTGGTGTTGGGGTCTGGTGGTGTTGGGGTGTAGTGTAGCCTTCTGTACTGACCTGCAGCTAGAAGCTGGTTACTGGAGGAGCACGTCTCTGTGGCTTTCCTTCTCCAGCTCTCCACCTGTAGAGACCATCAAAATGCATGTATTAATCAACCAACCAACCAATCAATCAATATATATTAATACAAGCCATTAAAAAAAAAGTCTGTCACAAAACAGCCAAATAGAATAGGCCTATATCAGGTGTGTACAAGGTGTCTGTGACTGACTGACTGTACCTCTCTCTGGTTGGGGAATCCATTGGAGCTGATGATGCGTTTGTAGTACTGAACAGAGGCTTTTGGGTAACGTGGTTTATTCTTGTTGAGGAAGTCCACGTAGAACAGGCCAAACCTCTCAGAGAAGCCTTCGTCCCACTCAAACTTGTCCAGCAGCGACCAGGCTGTATAACCCTTCACGTTCACGCCGTCCTTAAGGGCTGTCATGTGGAGAAAAGACCACCAGAGGGTGCTGTAGGAGTTCACTTGCCCAGTATCAATAGAGTAGACAGTGAAGCAAACTTCAAACACACTCAAAACACCTGTTTTGTCCTAAAATGATGCCAGTTCACTAAAACAATTACTTGTTATAAAGAAAAGTTTACGTTTTACTAAACCTCTATAGTATTAGATTATTTTCTCTGCTAAAACTTTCTTCAAGGTAATATTCAGAGGATGTTATTTCCTCTGGTAGATCGGTTCCTCACCCTTGAGCATCTCATTGATGTAATCCTTGAAGTACTGCATCCTCCATTCATCACACAGGTCTGTGCACCTCTGCACCTTCTCTGACACCCCATTCTCTGTCACGTAGATCATGGGGTTCCCATACTGGGTCTAGTGGAGAGACAGGGAGACAGGGTGGTGAGGAGACAGGGTGGTGAGATGGTGTGGGGAGACAGGGACACGGGGTGGGGGGATGGGGTGGGGAGACAGGGAGAAGGGGTGGGGAGATGGGGTGGGGAGACAGGGAGAAGGGGTGGGGAGATGGGGTGGGGAGACAGGTAGAAGGGGTGGGGAGATGGGGTGGGGAGACAGGGAGATGGGGTGGGGAGACAGGGAGATGGGGTGGGGAGGGGAGATGGGGTGGGGAGATGGGGTGGGGAGATGGGGTAGGGAGACAGGGAGACGGGGTGGGGAGACAGGGAGATGGGGTGGGGAGACGGGGTGGGGAGATGGGGTAGGGAGACAGGGAGATGGGGTGGGGAGACAGGGAGACGGGGTGGGGAGACAGGGAGACGGGGTGGGGAGACAGGGAGATGGGGTGGGGAGACGGGGTGGGGAGATGGGGTGGGGAGATGGGGTAGGGAGACAGGGAGACGGGGTAGGGAGACAGGGAGATGGGGTGGGGAGACGGGGTGGGGAGATGGGGTAGGGAGACAGGGAGATGGGGTGGGGAGACAGGGAGACGGGGTGGGGAGACAGGGAGATGGGGTGGGGAGACGGGGTGGGGAGATGGGGTAGGGAGACAGGGAGACCTGGTGGGGAGACAGGGAGTGGGGTGGGGAGATGGGGTGGGGAGACAGGGAGACGGGGTGGGGAGACAGGGAGATGGGGTGGGGAGATGGGGTGGGGAGAAGGGGTAGGGAGACAGGGAGATAGGGTGGGGAGACGGGGTAGGGAGACAGGGAGACGGGGTCGGGAGACAGGGAGACGGGGTGGGGAGACAGGGAGACGAGGTGGGGAGACGGGGTGGGGAGACAGGGAGACGGGGTGGGGAGATGGGGTGGGGAGATGGGGTGGGGAGACAGGGAGACGGGGTGGGGAGACGGGGTGGGGAGACAGGGAGACGGGGTGGGGAGACAGGGAGACGGGGTGGGGAGACAGGGAGACGGGGTGGGGAGACAGGGAGACGGGGTGGTGAGACAGGGAGACGGGGTGGGGAGACGGGGAGACGGGGTGGGGAGACAGGGAGACGGGGTGGGGAGATGGGGTGGGGAGACAGGGAGAAGGGGTGGGGAGACGGGGTAGGGAGACGGGGTGGGGAGATGGGGTGGGGAGACAGGGGGAAGGGGTGGGGAGATGGGGTGGGGAGACAGGGAGACGGGGTAGGGAGACAGGGAGATGGGGTGGGGAGACAGGGAGATGGGGTGGGGAGACAGGGAGATTGGGTGGGGAGACAGGTAGACGGGGTGGGGAGACAGGTAGACGGGGTGGGGAGACAGGAAGACGGGGTGGGGAGACAGGGAGACGGGGTGGGGAGACAGGTAGACGGGGTGGGGAGACAGGTAGACGGGGTGGGGAGACAGGGAGACGGGGTGGGGAGACAGGGAGACGGGGTGGGGAGACAGGGAGACTGGGTGGGGAGACAGGGAGACAAATACATCATATATTTAACCCAAGTCTGGCAGGTAGGACCTGCCCACACTAACAGTAGTGTAATATACCTTGACGAAGTTGAGCAGGCGTCTGAATCCCCAGGGGACAGAGTAGAGCCACTCAGAGCCGGGGTCGGGCCAGCGAGGGTCCACCAACTCCACCAGGTCACGGTCGGTGAAGTAGCTGTTCCCACGGCCAGACGGGTAGTTCTTCTGGGTGATATAGCGCGTGGTGAAGTGGCCAATACCCAGGAAGTCACAGGTGCCCTTGATGTAACTCTTCTCCTGGGAAGAGAAGACAGGGAGACGGGAGGTTCCTAGACCCTGCTGGGCACTCTTCCTACCTGGAGACCAGAGAGAGAGAGAGACCAGATTACACCATAACCTTTGACCTCTGACCCTTAACCCTGCTGGGCACTCATCTTGTCTGTGTGGAAAGAGACATCAGGTGTGACAGTGACACGTGTGCGTTTCTATGTCCTGTTACATATTGGCAGGGATTTTGGACACTGGCCAACCAGGCAAGTACACTCAGAAAAAAATCTAGAACCTAAAATGGTTCTTCGGCTGTCCCCATATGAGGCCTCTTTGAAGAACCCTTTTGGGTTCCATGTAAAACCCTTTCCACAAAGGGTTCTACATGGAACCCAAAAGAGTTCTACCTGGAACCAAAAAGGGGTCTCCTATGGGGACAGCTGAAGAACCATTTTGGAGTGTACACCATTTTTTTTTCCTATCCCGTGTCTATAATCTGTGCCATTCAATATTTTAAAAGACAGCCTAGCGGGCTAATTGGGTACATTTTCTACTAGCCTGGTCTGAACAGTACTAGCCTCAGCCTAGCGGGCTAGTTGGGTACATTTTCTACTAGCCTGGTCTGAACAGTACTAGCCTCAGCCTAGCGGGCTAGTTGGGTACATTTTCTACTAGCCTGGTCTGAACAGTACTAGCCTCAGGCTAGCGTGCTAGTTGGGTACATTTTCTACTAGCCTGGTCTGAACAGTACTAGCCTCAGGCTAGCAGGCTAGTTGGGTACATTTTCTACTAGTCTGGTCTGAACAGTACTAGCCTCAGGTTAGCGTGCTAGTTGGGTACATTTTCTACTAGTCTGGTCTGAACAGTACTAGCCTCAGGCTAGGTGGCTAATTGGGTACATTTTCTACTAGTCTGGTCTGAACAGTACTAGCCTCAGGCTAGCGTGCTAGTTGAGTACATTTTCTACTAGCCTGGTCTGAACAGTACTAGCCTCAGCCTAGCGGGCTAGTTGGGTACATTTTCTACTAGCCTGGTCTGAACAGTACTAGCCTCAGGCTAGCGGGCTAGTTGGGTACATTTTCTACTAGCCTGGTCTGAACAGTACTTGCCTCAGGCTAGGTGGCTAATTGGGTACATTTTCTACTAGTCTGGTCTGAACAGTACTAGCCTCAGGCTAGGTGGCTAATTGGGTACATTTTCTACTAGCCTGGTCTGAACAGTACTAGCCTCAGGCTAGGTGGCTAATTGGGTACATTTTCTACTAGTCTGGTCTGAACAGTACTAGCCTCAGCCTAGCGGGCTAGTTGGGTACATTTTCTACTAGCCTGGTCTGAACAGTACTAGCCTCAGGCTAGGTGGCTAATTGGGTACATTTTCTACTAGTCTGAACAGTACTAGCCTCAGGCTAGGTGGCTAATTGGGTACATTTTCTACTAGTCTGGTCTGAACAGTACTAGCCTCAGGCTAGCGTGCTAGTTGAGTACATTTTCTACTAGCCTGGTCTGAACAGTACTAGCCTCAGCCTAGCGGGCTAGTTGGGTACATTTTCTACTAGCCTGGTCTGAACAGTACTAGCCTCAGGCTAGCGTGCTAGTTGGGTACATTTTCTACTAGCCTGGTCTGAACAGTACTAGCCTCAGGCTAGCGGGCTAGTTGGGTACATTTTCTACTAGTCTGGTCTGAACAGTACTAGCCTCAGGTTAGCGTGCTAGTTGGGTACATTTTCTACTAACCTGGTCTGAACAGTACTAGCCTCAGGCTAGTGGGCTAGTTGGGTACATTTTCTACTAGTCTGGTCTGAACAGTACTAGCCTCAGGTTAGCGTGCTAGTTGGGTACATTTTCTACTAACCTGGTCTGAACAGTACTAGCCTCAGCCTAGCGGGCTAGTTGGGTACATTTTCTACTAGCCTGGTCTGAACAGTACTAGACTCAGGCTAGCGGGCTAGTTGGGTACATTTTCTACTAGCCTGGTCTGAACAGTACTAGCCTCAGGCTAGGTGGCTAATTGGGTACATTTTCTACTAGCCTGGTCTGAACTGTACTAGCCTCAGCCTAGCGGGCTAGTTGGGTACATTTTCTACTAACCTGGTCTGAACAGTACTAGCCTCAGCCTAGCGGGCTAGTTGGGTACATTTTCTACTAGCCTGGTCTGAACAGTACTAGCTTCAGCCTAGCGGGCTAGTTGGGTACATTTTCTACTAGCCTGGTCTGAACAGTACTAGCCTCAGCCTAGCGGGCTAGTTGGGTACATTTTCTACTAGCCAGGTCTGAACAGTACTAGCCTCAGCCTAGCGGGCTAGTTGGGTACATTTTCTACTAGCCAGGTCTGAACAGTACTAGCCTCAGCCTAGCGGGCAAGCTTCATTTAAACCCTGTGGGTTGTTCGTGGAAATGGAACACCTAGCTTTGACAATACGTGACTTACCTATGTAGTCTTTCATGACCTGAGGGTAGTCCCCGTTGAAGATGGGTGTAGCGAACCAGCCCATGTAGAACTGGACATATCTCTCTGCTGCCTCGATGTCTCTCTGGTTGGTGATGTCCACTGGCTCCCCCCAGTCTGCCAACAACGAGATCCCAACCAAGCCTTTCTGTTTGCTTCTCCATTGAGTGTCATAGGTGTGCCAAACCTTAGCATGTGCCTGTTCAAATGATATATTATTCTGTATCAGGGGGACGGTACACTAGGCCAATATATTATGGTATTAGATTACTGACAATATTAAATATAATTATATTATAAACAATTAGTGACTACCTTGATAATGTGGTGGGCAGCTTTGTAGGCCCCAGTGCCCTTCAGCTTCAGTCCAGGTGCATGTTCTCCAGTCTCATAGCCCTCCACAGCACTAGACTATAAACACAGTCTCATAGCCCTCCACAGCACTAGACTATAAACACAGTCTCATAGCCCTCCACAGCACTAGACTACAGTCTCATAGCCCTCCACAGCACTAGACTATAAACACAGTCTCATAGCCCTCCACAGCACTAGACTACAGTCTCATAGCCCTCCACATCACTAGACTACACACGCAGTCTCATAGTCCTCCACAGATACTAGACACTGCATTGCTGTACACTAAGACTTAAGCCTATGGTGAAGCTAACCTACAGTAGTCTTCTGGAGGATTTTGGTTCATTTACTGTGTCTCCCAAATGGCACCCTATCCCCTATATAGTGCACTACTTTTGACCAGAGTTCTATGGGCCCATGTAAAAATTAGTGCACTATATGGAGAATAGGGTGTCATTTGGAACACAACCTGTGTGTCAATCAGATAATGTGTTATGGATCATGTATTATGGATAATGTGTTATGGATAATGTATTATGGATAATGTGTTATGGATCATGTGTTATGGATAATGTGCATTATCATACATTATGGGTAATGGATCATGTGTTATGGATGTGTTATTGATGATGTGTATATACAATGTGTTATTGACAATGTATTATGGATAATGTTTTATGGATAATGTGGTATGATCATGCATTATGGGTGATGTGTTATGATCATGCATTATGGGTAATGTGTTATGGATAATGTGAAATGGATGTGTTATGGATAATGTGTTATGATAATGTATTTTGGATCATGCGTTATGGATAATGTAGTATGGGTAATGTATTGTCTTACCCATGGGTTGTTGAAGGTGATCCAGTATTTGACTCTGTCACCAAACCGCTCAAAGCATAAGTTGGCAAAGTCGTTGAAATAGTTCACCATGCTGGCGTTCTGCCATCCACCGTACTTCTCATGTAAGACCTGGGTGGTAACAGGGAGGAAGGTTACTATAGGTCACACAAAACCTGGGTGGTAACAGGGAAGGAAGGTTACTATAGGTCACACAAAACCTGGGTGGTAACAGGGAGGAAGGTTACTATAGGTCACACAAGACCTGGGTGGTAACAGGGAAGGAAGGTTACTATAGGTCACACAAGACCTGGGTGGTAACGGGGAGGAAGGTTACTATAGGTCACACAAGACCTGGGTGGTAACAGGGAAGGAAGGTTACTATAGGTCACACAAGACCTGGGTGGTAACAGGGAGGAAGGTTACTATAGGTCACACAAAACCTGGGTGGTCACAGGGAGGAAGGTTACTATAGGTCACACAAAACATGGGTGGTAACAGGGAGGAAGGTTACTATAGGTCACACAAGACCTGGGTGGTCACAGGGAGGAAGGTTACTATAGGTCACACAAAACCTGGGTGGTAACAGGGAGGAAGGTTACTATAGGTCACACAAGACCTGGGTGGTCACAGGGAGGAAGGTTACTATAGGTCACACAAGACCTGGGTGGTCACAGGGAGGAAGGTTACTATAGGCCACACAAGACCTGGGTGGTAACAGGGAAGGAAGGTTACTATAGGTCACACAAGACCTGGGTGGTAACAGGGAAGGAAGGTTACTATAGGTCACACAAGACCTGGGTGGTAACAGGGAAGGAAGGTTACTATAGGTCACACAAGACCTGGGTGGTCACAGGGAGGAAGGTTACTATAGGTCACACAAGACCTGGGTGGTCACAGGGAGGAAGGTTACTATAGGTCACACAAGACCTGGGTGGTAACAGGGAGGAAGGTTACTATAGGCCACACAAGACCTGGGTGGTAACAGGGAAGGAAGGTTACTATAGGTCACACAATACCTGGGTGGTAACAGGGAAGGAAGGTTACTATAGGTCACACAAGACCTGGGTGGTAACAGGGAAGGAAGGTTACTATAGGTCACACAAGACCTGGGTGGTAACAGGGAAGGAAGGTTACTATAGGTCACACAAGACCTGGGTGGTCACAGGGAGGAAGGTTACTATAGGTCACACAAGACCTGGGTGGTAACAGGGAGGAAGGTTACTATAGGCCACACAAGACCTGGGTGGTAACAGGGAAGGAAGGTTACTATAGGTCACACAAGACCTGGGTGGTCACAGGGAGGAAGGTTACTATAGGTCACACAAGACCTGGGTGATCACAGGGAGGAAGGTTACTATAGGTCACACAAGACCTGGGTGGTAACAGGGAGGAAGGTTACTATAGGCCACACAAGACCTGGGTGGTAACAGGGAAGGAAGGTTACTATAGGTCACACAAGACCTGGGTGGTAACAGGGAAGGAAGGTTACTATAGGTCACACAAGACCTGGGTGGTAACAGGGAAGGAAGGTTACTATAGGTCACACAAGACCTGGGTGGTAACAGGGAAGGAAGGTTACTATAGGTCACACAAGACCTGGGTGGTAACAGGGAAGGAAGGTTACTATAGGTCACACAAGACCTGGGTGGTCACAGGGAGGAAGGTTACTATAGGTCACACAAGACCTGGGTGGTAACAGGGAGGAAGGTTACTATAGGCCACACAAGACCTGGGTGGTAACAGGGAAGGAAGGTTACTATAGGTCACACAAGACCTGGGTGGTAACGGGGAGGAAGGTTACTATAGGTCACACAAGACCTGGGTGGTAACAGGGAGGAAGGTTACTATAGGTCACACAAGACCTGGGTGGTAACAGGGAGGAAGGTTACTATAGGCCACACAAGACCTGGGTGGTAACAGGGAGGAAGGTTACTATAGGCCACACAAGACCTGGGTGGTAACAGGGAGGAAGGTTACTATAGGTCACATAGTCAGTCAGTCAGTCAGTACTCAGTCAGTTAATCAGTCAGTCAGTCAGCACCAAGTCAGTCAGTTAGTCCGTCAGTACCCAGTCAGTCAATCAGGACCCAGTCAGTCAATCAGTACCCAGTCAGTCAGTACTCAGTCAGTCAGTCAGTCAGTCAGTACCCAGTCAGTCAATCAGTACTCAGTCAGTAAGTCAGTCAGTACCCAGTCAGTCAGTCAGTCAGTACCCAGTCAGTCAGTCAGTCAGTACCCAGTCAGTCAGTCAGTCAGTACCCAGTCAGTCAATCAGGACCCAGTCAGTCAATCAGGACACAGTCAGTCAGTCAGTACCCAGTCAGTCAATCAGGACCCAGTCAGTCAATCAGGACACAGTCAGTCAATCAGTACCCAGTCAGTCATTACCCAGTCAGTCAGTCAGTCAGTACCCAGTCAGTCAGTCAGTCAATCAGTACCCAGTCAGTCTGTCAGTACCCAGTCAGTCAATCAGTACTCAGTCAGTCAGTCAGTACCCAGTCAGTCAGTACCCAGTCAGTCAGTCAGGACCCAGCCAGTCAGTCAGTACCCAGTCAGTCAGTACCCAGTCAGTCAGTTAGTCAGTAAGTCAGTCAGTACCCAGTCAGTCAATCTGTTCTCAGTCAGTCAGTAAGTCAGTAAGTCAGTAAGTCAGTAAGTCAGTCAGTACCCAGTCAGTCAGTCAGTCAGTCAGTTAGTCAGTACCCAGTCAGTCAGTCAGTTAGTCAGTCAGTCAGTCAGTCAGTCAGTACCAAGTCAGTCAGTCAGTCAGTTAGTCAGTACCCAGTCAGTCAGTCAGTCAGTCAGTACCCAGTCAGTCAATCAGTCAGTCAGTCAGTCAGTACCCAGTCAGTCAGTACCCAGTCAGTCAGTCAGTACCCAGTCAGTCAGTACCCAGTCAGTCAGTCAGTACCGAGTCAGTCAGTACCCAGTCAGTCAGTCAGTACCCAGTAAGTCAGTCAGTACTGAGTCAGTCAGTCAGTACCCAGTCAGTCAGTCAGTACTGAGTCAGTCAGTCAGTCAGTATCCAGTGAGTCAGTCAGTACCCAGTCAGTCAATCAGTACTCAGTCAGTCAGTCAGTCAGTACCCAGTTAGTCAGTCAGTACCCAGTCAGTCAGTACCAAGTCAGTCAGTTAGTCAGTCAGTCAGTCAGTACCCAGTCAGTCAATCAGTACTCAGTCAGTAAGTCAGTCAGTACCTAGTCAGTCAGTCAGTACCAGTCAGTCAATCTGTACAGAGTCAGTCAGTCAGTACCCAGTCAGTCAGTCTGTACCGAGTCAGTCAGTACCCAGTCAGTCAGTCAGTATCCAGTTAGTCAGTCAGTCAGTCCCCACTTAGTCAGTCAGTACCCAGTCAGTCAGTCAGTCAGTACCAAGTCATTCAGTCAGTCAGTTAGTCAGTACCCAGTCAGTCAGTCAGTCAGTCAGTTAGTCAGTACCAAGTCAGTCAGTCAGTCAGTTAGTCAGTACCCAGTCAGTCAGTCAGTACCCAGTCAGTCAATCAATCAGTCAGTCAGTCAGTCAGTTAGTCAGTTAGTCAGTACCCAGTCAGTCAGTACCCAGTCAGTCAATTGGTACCCTGTCAGTCAGTCAGTACCCAGTCAGTCAGTACCCAGTCAGTCAGTCAGTACCGAGTCAGTCAGTGCCCAGTCAGTCAATCAGTACCCAGTAAGTCAGTCAGTACTGAGTCAGTCAGTCAGTACCCAGTCAGTCAATCAATCAGTCAGTCAGTCAGTCAGTTAGTAAGTCAGTCAGTACCCAGTCAGTCAATCAGTACTCAGTCAGTCAGTCAGTCAGTCAGTACCCAGTTAGTCAGTCAGTACCCAGTCAGTCAGTACCCAGTCAGTCAGTTAGTCAGTCAGTCAGTACCCAGTCAGTCAATCAGTACTCAGTCAGTAAGTCAGTCAGTACCTAGTCAGTCAGTCAGTACCAGTCATTCAATCTGTACCGAGTCAGTCAGTCAGTACCCAGTCAGTCAGTCTGTACCGAGTCAGTCAGTCAGTCAGTACCCAGTCAGTCAGTACCCAGTTAGTCAGTCAGTACCCAGTCAGTCAGTCTGTCAGTACCCAGTTAGTCAGTACCCAGTCAGTCAGTACCCAGTTAGTCAGTCAGTACCCAGTTAGTCAGTACCCAGTCAGTCAGTCAGTCAGTACCCAGTCAGTCAGTCAGTCAGTACCCAGTTAGTCAATCAGTACCCAGTCAGTCAGTCAGTCAGTCAGTACCCAGTCAGTCAGTACCCAGTCAGTCAGTACCCAGTCAGTCAGTCAGTCAGTACCCAGTCAGTCAGTACCCAGTCTCTACCCAGTCGGTGCCCAGTCAGTCAGTTCCCAGTCAGTCAGTACCCACCTGTGGCAGATCCCAGTCAGTCAGTCAGTCAGTCAGTCAGTGCCCAGTCAGTCAGTCAGTCAGTATCCAGTCAGTCAGTCAGTCAGTATCCAGTCAGTCAGTCAGTACCCAGTCAGTCAGTCAGTACCCAGTCAGTCAGTCAGTCAGTCAGTATCCAGTCAGTCAGTCAGTACTCAGTCAGTCAGTCAGTCAGTACCCAGTCTGTCAGTACCCAGTCAGTCAGTCAGTCAGTACCCAGTCAGTCAGTCAGTACCCAGTCAGTCAGTACCCAGTCAGTCAGTCAGTCAGTATCCAGTCAGTCAGTCAGTACTCAATCAGTCAGTCAGTCAGTACCCAGTCTGTCAGTCAGTCAGTACCCAGTCAGTCAGTCAGTCAGTACCCAGTCAGTCAGTACCCAGTCAGCCAGTACCCACCTGTGGCAGATCCCAGTCAGTCAGTCAGTCAGTACCCAGTCAGCCAGTCAGTACCCAGTCAGTCAGTCAGTACCCAGTCAGTCAGTCAGTCAGTACCCACCTGTGGCAGATCCCAGTCAGTCAGTCAGTCAGTCAGTACCCAGTCAGTCAGTCAGTCAGTCAGTCAATACCCAGTCAGTCAGTCAATCAGTACCCAGTCAGTCAGTCAATCAGTACCCAGTCAGTCTGTCAGTACCCAGTCAGTCGGTCAGTCAGTCAGTACCCAGTCAGTCAGTCAGTCAGTACCCAGTCAGTCAGTCAGTCAGTACCCAGTCAGTCAGTCAGTACCCAGTCAGTCAGTCAGTCAGTACCCAGTCAGTCAGTACCCAGTCTCTACCCAGTCAGTACCCAGTCAGTCAGTTCCCAGTCAGTCAGTACCCACCTGTGGCAGATCCCAGTCAGTCAGTACCCACCTGTGGCAGATCCCAGTCAGTCAGTCAGTACCCAGTCAGTCAGCCAGTCAGTCAGTCAGCCAGTACCCACCTGTGGCAGATCCCAATGGTACAGGGTGACTATTGGTGTGATGTTATTGTCCAGGAGCATGTTGATCAGGTCATCATAGTATTTAATTCCCTTCTCATTGATGTGATCAGCTGGAGAAGAGAAATGGACATTACCATTAGCTATAACATTCACGAGAACGTATAGGGCCTGTTTCCCGGACACAGATTATTAAACTTTGTCCAGGACTAAAAGTTATGTTCAGTGGAGAATCTGGAGTATAAAGTATGTTCAGTGGAGAATATGATCTATGAAGTATGTTCAGTGGAGAATCTGGAGTATAAAGTATGTTCCGTGGAGAATCTGGAGTATAAAGTATGTTCAGTGGAGAATCTGGAGTATAAAGTATGTTCAGTGGAGAATCTGGAGTATAAAGTATGTTCAGTGGAGAATCTGGAGTATAAAGTATGTTCAGTGGAGAATCTGGAGTATAAAGTATGTTCAGTGGAGAATCTGGTCTATGAAGTATGTTCAGTGGAGAATCTGGAGTATAAAGTATGTTCAGTGGAGAATCTGGAGTATAAAGTATGTTCAGTGGAGAATCTGGAGTATGAAGTATGTTCAGTGGAGAATCTGGAGTATAAAGTATGTTCAGTGGAGATTCTGTAGTATAAAGTATGTTCAGTGGAGAATCTGGTCTATGAAGTATGTTCAGTGGAGAATCTGGAGTATAAAGTATGTTCAGTGGAGAATCTGGACTATGAAGTATGTTCCCTGGAGAATCTGGACTATGAAGTATGTTCAGTGGAGAATCTGGACTATGAAGTATGTTCCCTGGAGAATCTGGAGTATAAAGTATGTTCAGTGGAGAATCTGGAGTATGAAGTATGTTCAGTGGAGAGTATGAAGTATGTTCAGTGGGGAATCTGGTCTATGAGGTATTTACCTTTGATTCCGTTGGGAAATATCCTTGGCCAGGAGATGGAGAAACGATAGTGGTTAAACTTCATGTCCTTCATCAAGGTGATGTCATCCTAGGAGATATTGACGATGTCATGTCAAGGGTCTCAATTGTGACGGAGCCATATGGTTCAAATCTCAAATGGCTCCCGATTCACTTTGCAGTGCACTACTTCTGACTACATGGGGATAATGCGTCTACCATCTATTCAGTCTATTCACCTTGAACTTGTAATATCCTTCGCAGGAGTGGTCTGCGGTGTCGTTGAGGAAGATCTTTCCCTTCTTGTGGGCGAACACGTCCCAGATGCTCATCCCTTTGCCATCCTTGTCCCAGGCTCCTTCTGTCTGGTACGCAGAGCCCCCAGCCCCCCAGGAAAACCCTTCAGAGAGATATAGAGGTTAGCAAGAACTCTTCCTTCCTGGGAGAAAATACTTTACAATTTCTCTCTCTCTCTCTCTCTCTCTCTGTCTCTCTCTCTCTCTGTCTGTCTGTCTCTTTCTCTCTCTCTCTCTCTCTCTCTCTCTCTGTCTCTCTCTCTCTCTCTCTCTGTCTGTCTCTTTCTCTCTCTCTCTCTCTCTCTTCTCTCTCTCTGTCTCTCTCTCTGTCTCTCTCTCTGTCTCTCTCTCTGTCTCTTTCTCTCTCTCTCTCTCTCTCTCTCTCTCTGTCTCTCTCTCTCTCTCTGTCTGTCTCTTTCTCTCTCTCTCTGTCTCTCTCTCTCTCTCTTTCTCTCTCTCTCTCTCTCTCTCTCTCTCTCTCTCTCTCTCTCTCTCTCTCTCTCTCTCTCTCTTCTGCATTAGCTATAAAATCTTGATTTCTGTGAAAAATGTAGGCCTCTCTCTCTCTCTCTCTCTCTCTCTCTCTCTCTCTCTCTCTCTCTCTTCTGTATTAGCTATAAAATTCTTGATATCTGTGATAAAAATGTAGGCCTCTCTCTTTCGTCCTCTCTTGCGCTCTCTATTTCTCATCTTAATTTATGCCATTACATTTATATTTTTAGCAGTTTGTTTATCTTTTTTTTCTGCAGATCATATATATTTTTTATAACTATGTTTTGCTGTCAGTAATAGACCTTTATTTAAAATAAAATCCTGATTCAGTCACTTCTGCATTTCTCTCTGTCCGGTAGCCTACCAGTTGGGAAGGTGCCGTAGTAGAATGATCCGCGTTCATTCTTGGTCCAGTCGAAGTCTTCGTTGGCGGACACACACAGCACCAGCGCATAGAGCAGCTTCAGCATCCGCTGTAGTGACATGGTGTTGATCTCTCACAGGTGGCTCACTGTCTCCGGTCACAGCTGCACATAGAAGGAAGAAACCATACGGCATACGGTTACTATGGACACTCGTAGTCAGTGTCATAAACATTGGTTAAACTGATCTCAGATCATACATAAACACTGTACTTTCATAGAAAGTCTTCTTCTTTTAACTTTAATGGCAATGAGGTTAAACTGATCTCAGATCATTCATAAACACTGCACTTTCATAGAAAGTCTTCTTCTTTTAACTTTAATGGCAATGAGGTTAAACTGATCTCAGATCATACATAAACACTGCACTTTCATAGAAAGTGTTACGTCTTCTTCTTTTAACTTTAATGCCAACGAGTAAAAACTGATCTCAGATCATTCATAAACAGTCATCTAATGGGTACAATTACTTCTGTGTAATTAACAACTTTTACTTTAATGCCAATGAGGTTAAACTGATCTCAGATCATACATAAACACTCATCTAATGTATACAATTACTTCTGTATGATTAACAACTTTAACGCCTATGAGGTTAAACTGATCTCAGATCATACATTTTTAAACACTCATCTAATGGATACAATTACTTCTGTGTAATTAACACCATTGTCTTCATATGATGCAGAGCTCAAACTGCAGATATTTTTTTATCTCAAGACAATTCTACCGCTCTGGGGTTGATACAAACAATATGCTAATATATTTTCATATATTACTGATATAAATGACACAAATAAAACCCTTTCAGCTCCATTATCAAATGAAGATTGAACAGAGACTTACACAGAGGTGACAGGTATCCCACGCCTGTGGATAAAAGCATCCTAATGAACTCACACGGGAAAACATCTCTACAGAATGGATTGAACTCAGAAATTAGCAATAGTTCATGAGATACACTGACACCATGTAATTCTCAGGCCCCAAATTAAGATTAAAGGAATGATCTAGTCTCATTTCAACCAACCATGAGATACACTGACACCATATAATTCTCAGGCCCCAAATGAAGATTTAAGGAATGATCTAGTCTCATATCAACCAGCCATGAGATACACTGACACCATATAATTCTCGGGCCCCAAATGAAGATTAAAGGAATGATCTAGTCTCATTTCAACCAACCATGAGATACACTGACACCATATAATTCTCAGGCCCCAAATGAAGATTAAAGGAATGATCTAGTCTCATTTCAACCAGCCATGAGATACACTGACGCAAAACGTAATTAAAGACAGAAAGTACGTCAACTTGTCTAACACAGTCAGTATCAGCGACATGTCAAACTGATCCCGTCCCGGCAGAAGGTACCCAGGTCTAGTAACTGATCATCAACATCCTTCAGTGTCTCATTTAGAAAAGTGAGTGAAAATGTTTTTACGAATATAGACCAAAAATATGCCCCCTTCCACAGCCTACCTACAGTGTATCTAGGTAGCTATCTCTGTCCCTGTCTCTCTGTCTGTTCCTTCTGTCCCTGCTGTCTTTCATCACTAGCTCTCCCCAGAACCACATATAGTTACATGCCCACATATAGTTACATGCCCACATATAGTTACATGCCCACATATAGTTACATGCCCACATATAGTTACATGCCCACATATAGTTACATGCCCACATATAGTTACATGCCCACATATAGTTACATGCCCACATATAGTTACATGCCCACCTATAGTTACATGCCCACATATAGTTACATGCCCACATATAGTTACATGCCCACATATAGTTACATGCCCACATATAGTTACATGCCCACATATAGTTACATGCCCACATATAGTTACATGCCCACATATAGTTACATGCCCACCTATAGTTACATGCCCACATATAGTTACATGCCCACCTATAGTTACATGCCCACATATAGTTACATGCCCACATATAGTTACATGCCCACATATAGTTACATGACCACATATAGTTACATGACCACATATAGTTACATGCCCACCTGTTTGTCCCCATTGGAAACAAATCCAAAAATGAAAGAAAGATCCACAAGTTTCTGGACCTAATTCCTTCTCACAGATCCTCAGGGGTCGAGGTTACAGCACCCGATGTCACAGGAACAGCACCGCGAAACGAAAAGTTTTTACCTCTATTCAGGGGCCCCATTGGGCGAGCAGTCAGGACCCCCCCCCCCCCCCTCCCCCCATTCAAAGCCAATGGAGTGTGAGTGTAATCTGCTGGGGCAAACAGATCTTTTGGAAATGGGTTGTTTTTTTCCCCACTGTAAGCAAAGTGAGTGTCAGACAGTGTGATCTATACACATGCAGGTCAGCCTCAGAGAGTTTTACTATAGGCTCCTATCAATGGGACTATGTCTACAATTAGATTCATTGAAATATCCGGATTTGATTTCTACACTCTTAGGAGAAAAAATAGATGCAATCTAAGACCTATAAAAGGGTTCTTCGGCTGTCCCCATAGGAGAACCCTTTGAAGAACCCTTTTTTGGCTCCAGGGAGAACCCTTTTGAGTTCCATGTAAAAATCCTTTAAACCATGGAACCTAAAAGAGTTCTACCTGGAACCAAAAAGGGTTCTACCTGGAACCAACAAGGGTTCTTCTAGGGGGACAGCTGAAGAACTGCTGAAGAGTGTATATAGGAATGTTATATGTAGATTTACAGTTGAAGTCAGAAGTTTACATCCACTTAGTTTGGAGTCATTAAAACTCATTTTTCAACCACTCCACAAACTTCTTGTTAACAAACTATAGTTTTGGCAAGTCTATTAGGACATCTACTTTGTGCATGACACAAGTAATTATTCCAACAATTGTTTACAGACAGATTATTTCACTTATAATTCACTGTATCACAATTCCAGTGGGTCAGAAGTTTACATACACTAAGTTGACTGTGCCTTTAAACAGCTTGGAAAATTCCCGAAAATGATGTCATGGCTTTAGAAGCTTCTGATAGGCTAATTGACATCATTTGAGTCAATTGGAGGTGTACCTGTGGATGTATTTCAAGGCCTACCTTCAAACTCAGTGCCTCTTTGCTTGACATCATAGAAAAATCTAAAGAAATCAGCCAAAATGGTAGGCCTCCACAAGTCTTTGCTGCAGGAGGGACTGGTGCACTTCACAAAATAGATGGCATTATGAGAAAGGAAAATTATGTGGATATATTGAAGCAACATCTCAAGACATCAGTCAGGAAATTAAAGCTTGGTCGCAAATGGGTCTTCCAAATGGACAATGACCCCAAGCACACTTCCAAAGTTGTGGTAAAATGGCTTAAGGACAACAAAGTTAAGGGATTGGAGTGGCCATCACAAAGCCCTGACCTCAATCCCATAGAAAATTTGCGGGCAGAACTGAAAAAGCGTGTGCGAGCAAGGAGGCCTACAAACCTGACTCGGTTACACCAGCTTTGACAGGAGGAATGGAATAATTCATTCTCTCTACTATTATTCTGACATTTCATATTCTTAAAATAAAGTGGTGATCCTAACTGACCTAAAACAGGGCATTTTTACTAGGATTAAATGTCAGGAATTGTGAAAAACAGAGTTTAAATGTATTTGGCTAAGGTGTATGTAAACTTCCACTTCAACTGTAACTCTGAAAAATGATGGTGAAATATGCTTTTCGTGGATTACATGATAAAAGACAGACAAACCTTTTTAAAACCTGGTTACTCCGAATGAATATCATTCATTGAAGTGTAGTATATATATGAATGACTGAGAACTTTGAGCTCAATCATTCGTACTTCATAGAAGGGTTTCCCATTCACACTCAGAACTAAATCAACAATTGAACCATGAAAGGACGATGACTATCTGTGTAACTTTAACTACAGAATCTGTCAATTTATTATATTCTATAAATAATATCCCTCAACAGGTGTATTCAGTACTGTCACCAAAGTATGTAGCCTATCACATCCTAGCTAGATGAGAGAGGAATGTTCTGTTCTACAGTAGCCTATCACATCCTAGCTAGATGAGAGAATGTTCTGTTCTACAGTAGCCTATCACATCCTAGCTAGATGAGAGAATGTTCTGTTCTACAGTAGCCTATCACATCCTAGCTAGATGAGAGAATGTTCTGTTCTACAGTAGCCTATCACATCCTAGCTAGATGAGAGAATGTTCTGTTCTACAGTAGCCTATCACATCCTAGCTAGATGAGAGAATGTTCTGTTCTACAGTAGCCTATCACATCCTAGCTAGATGAGAGAGGAATGTTCTGTTCTACAGTAGCCTATCACATCCTAGCTAGATGAGAGAATGTTCTGTTCTACAGTAGCCTATCACATCCTAGCTAGATGAGAGAGGAATGTTCTGTTCTACAGTAGCCTATCACATCCTAGCTAGATGAGAGAGGAATGTTCTGTTCTACAGTAGCCTATCACATCCTAGCTAGATGAGAGAATGTTCTGTTCTACAGTAGCCTATCACATCCTAGCTAGATGAGAGAATGTTCTGTTCTACAGTAGCCTATCACATCCTAGCTAGATGAGAGAATGTTCTGTTCTACAGTAGCCTATCACATCCTAGCTAGATGAGAGAATGTTCTGTTCTACAGTAGCCTATCACATCCTAGCTAGATGAGAGAGGAATGTTCTGTTCTACAGTAGCCTATCACATCCTAGCTAGATGAGAGAATGTTCTGTTCTACAGTAGCCTATCACATCCTAGCTAGATGAGAGAATGTTCTGTTCTACAGTAGCCTATCACATCCTAGCTAGATGAGAGAGGAATGTTCTGTTCTACAGTAGCCTATCACATCCTAGCTAGATGAGAGAATGTTCTGTTCTACAGTAGCCTATCACATCCTAGCTAGATGAGAGAATGTTCTGTTCTACAGTAGCCTATCACATCCTAGCTAGATGAGAGAATGTTCTGTTCTACAGTAGCCTATCACATCCTAGCTAGATGAGAGAATGTTCTGTTCTACAGTAGCCTATCACATCCTAGCTAGATGAGAGAGGAATGTTCTGTTCTACAGTAGCCTATCACATCCTAGCTAGTTGAGAGAATGTTCTGTTCTACAGTAGCCTATCACATCCTAGCTAGATGAGAGAGGAATGTTCTGTTCTACAGTAGCCTATCACATCCTAGCTAGATGAGAGAATGTTCTGTTCTACAGTAGCCTATCACATCCTAGCTAGATGAGAGAATGTTCTGTTCTACAGTAGCCTATCACATCCTAGCTAGATGAGAGAATGTTCTGTTCTACAGTAGCCTATCACATCCTAGCAAGATGAGAGAATGTTCTGTTCTACAGTAGCCTATCACATCCTAGCTAGATGAGAGAATGTTCTGTTCTACAGTAGCCTATCACATCCTAGCTAGATGAGAGAATGTTCTGTTCTACAGTAGCCTATCACATCCTAGCTAGATGAGAGAGGAATGTTCTGTTCTACAGTAGCCTATCACATCCTAGCTAGTTGAGAGAATGTTCTGTTCTACAGTAGCCTATCACATCCTAGCTAGATGAGAGAGGAATGTTCTGTTCTACAGTAGCCTATCACATCCTAGCTAGATGAGAGAATGTTCTGTTCTACAGTAGCCTATCACATCCTAGCTAGATGAGAGAATGTTCTGTTCTACAGTAGCCTATCACATCCTAGCTAGATGAGAGAATGTTCTGTTCTACAGTAGCCTATCACATCCTAGCTAGATGAGAGAATGTTCTGTTCTACAGTAGCCTATCACATCCTAGCTAGATGAGAGAATGTTCTGTTCTACAGTAGCCTATCACATCCTAGCTAGATGAGAGAATGTTCTGTTCTACAGTAGCCTATCACATCCTAGCTAGATGAGAGAGGAATGTTCTGTTCTACAGTAGCCTATCACATCCTAGCTAGATGAGAGAGGAATGTTCTGTTCTACAGTAGCCTATCACATCCTAGCTAGATGAGAGAATGTTCTGTTCTACAGTAGCCTATCACATCCTAGCTAGATGAGAGAGGAATGTTCTGTTCTACAGTAGCCTATCACATCCTAGCTAGATGAGAGAGGAATGTTCTGTTCTACAGTAGCCTATCACATCCTAGCTAGATGAGAGAGGAATGTTCTGTTCTACAGTAGCCTATCACATCCTAGCTAGATGAGAGAATGTTCTGTTCTACAGTAGCCTATCACATCCTAGCTAGATGAGAGAGGAATGTTCTGTTCTACAGTAGCCTATCACATCCTAGCTAGATGAGAGAATGTTCTGTTCTACAGTAGCCTATCACATCCTAGCTAGATGAGAGAATGTTCTGTTCTACAGTAGCCTATCACATCCTAGCTAGATGAGAGAATGTTCTGTTCTACAGTAGCCTATCACATCCTAGCTAGATGAGAGAGGAATGTTCTGTTCTACAGTAGCCTATCACATCCTAGCTAGATGAGAGAATGTTCTGTTCTACAGTAGCCTATCACATCCTAGCTAGATGAGAGAATGTTCTGTTCTACAGTAGCCTATCACATCCTAGCTAGATGAGAGAGGAATGTTCTGTTCTACAGTAGCCTATCACATCCTAGCTAGATGAGAGAATGTTCTGTTCTACAGTAGCCTATCACATCCTAGCTAGATGAGAGAATGTTCTGTTCTACAGTAGCCTATCACATCCTAGCTAGATGAGAGAATGTTCTGTTCTACAGTAGCCTATCACATCCTAGCTAGATGAGAGAATGTTCTGTTCTACAGTAGCCTATCACATCCTAGCTAGATGAGAGAATGTTCTGTTCTACAGTAGCCTATCACATCCTAGCTAGATGAGAGAATGTTCTGTTCTACAGTAGCCTATCACATCCTAGCTAGATGAGAGAGGAATGTTCTGTTCTACAGTAGCCTATCACATCCTAGCTAGATGAGAGAATGTTCTGTTCTACAGTAGCCTATCACATCCTAGCTAGATGAGAGAATGTTCTGTTCTACAGTAGCCTATCACATCCTAGCTAGTTGAGAGAATGTTCTGTTCTACAGTAGCCTATCACATCCTAGCTAGATGAGAGAGGAATGTTCTGTTCTACAGTAGCCTATCACATCCTAGCTAGATGAGAGAATGTTCTGTTCTACAGTAGCCTATCACATCCTAGCTAGATGAGAGAATGTTCTGTTCTACAGTAACCTATCACATCCTAGCTAGATGAGAGAATGTTCTGTTCTACAGTAGCCTATCACATCCTAGCTAGATGAGAGAGGAATGTTCTGTTCTACAGTAGCCTATCACATCCTAGCTAGATGAGAGAATGTTCTGTTCTACAGTAGCCTATCACATCCTAGCTAGATGAGAGAATGTTCTGTTCTACAGTAGCCTATCACATCCTAGCTAGTTGAGAGAATGTTCTGTTCTACAGTAGCCTATCACATCCTAGCTAGATGAGAGAGGAATGTTCTGTTCTACAGTAGCCTATCACATCCTAGCTAGATGAGAGAATGTTCTGTTCTACAGTAGCCTATCACATCCTAGCTAGTTGAGAGAATGTTCTGTTCTACAGTAGCCTATCACATCCTAGCTAGATGAGAGAATGTTCTGTTCTACAGTAGCCTATCACATCCTAGCCAGTTGAGAGAAGAATGTTCTGTTCTACAGTAGCCTATCACATCCTAGCTAGATGGGAGAGGAATGTTCTGTTCTACAGTAGCCTATCACATTGTAGCCAGTTGAGAGAATGTTCTGTTCTACAGTAGCCTATCACATCCTAGCTAGATGAGAGAGGAATGTTCTGTTCTACAGTAGCCTATCACATCCTAGCTAGTTGAGAGAATGTTCTGTTCTACAGTAGCCTATCACATCCTAGCTAGATGAGAGAATGTTCTGTTCTACAGTAGCCTATCACATCCTAGCTAGATGAGAGAATGTTCTGTTCTACAGTAGCCTATCACATCCTAGCTAGATGAGAGAGGAATGTTCTGTTCTACAGTAGCCTATCACATCCTAGCTAGATGAGAGAATGTTCTGTTCTACAGTAGCCTATCACATCCTAGCTAGATGAGAGAATGTTCTGTTCTACAGTAGCCTATCACATCCTAGCTAGATGAGAGAATGTTCTGTTCTACAGCAGCCTATCACATCCTAGCTAGATGAGAGAGGAATGTTCTGTTCTACAGTAGCCTATCACATCCTAGCTACATGAGAGAATGTTCTGTTCTACAGTAGCCTATCACATCCTAGCTAGATGAGAGAATGTTCTGTTCTACAGTAGCCTATCACATCCTAGCTAGATGAGAGAGGAATGTTCTGTTCTACAGTAGCCTATCACATCCTAGCTAGTTGAGAGAATGTTCTGTTCTACAGTAGCCTATCACATTGTAGCCAGTTGAGAGAGGAATGTTCTGTTCTACAGTAGCCTATCACATCCTAGCTAGATGAGAGAGGAATGTTCTGTTCTACAGTAGCCTATCACATCCTAGCTAGATGAGAGAGGAATGTTCTGTTCTACAGTAGCCTATCACATCCTTGCTAGATGAGAGAATGTTCTGTTCTACAGTAGCCTATCACATCCTAGCTAGATGAGAGAATGTTCTGTTCTACAGTAGCCTATCACATCCTAGCTAGATGAGAGAGGAATGTTCTGTTCTACAGTAGCCTATCACATTGTAGCCAGTTGAGAGAGGAATGTTCTGTTCTACAGTAGCCTGTCACATCCTAGCTAGATGAGAGAATGTTCTGTTCTACAGTAGCCTATCACATCCTAGCTAGATGAGAGAGGAATGTTCTGTTCTACAGTAGCCTATCACATCCTAGCTAGTTGAGAGAATGTTCTGTTCTACAGTAGCCTATCACATCCTAGCTAGATGAGAGAATGTTCTGTTCTACAGTAGCCTATCACATCCTAGCTAGATGAGAGAGGAATGTTCTGTTCTACAGTAGCCTATCACATCCTAGCTAGATGAGAGAGGAATGTTCTGTTCTACAGTAGCCTATCACATCCTAGCTAGATGAGAGAATGTTCTGTTCTACAGTAGCCTATCACATCCTAGCTAGATGAGAGAATGTTCTGTTCTACAGTAGCCTATCACATCCTAGCTAGATGAGAGAGGAATGTTCTGTTCTACAGTAGCCTATCACATTGTAGCCAGTTGAGAGAGGAATGTTCTGTTCTACAGTAGCCTGTCACATCCTAGCTAGATGAGAGAGGAATGTTCTGTTCTACAGTAGCCTATCACATCCTAGCCAGTTGAGAGAGGAATGTTCTGTTCTACAGTAGCCTATCACATCCTAGCTAGATGAGAGAATGTTCTGTTCTACAGTAGCCTATCACATCCTAGCTAGATGAGAGAGGAATGTTCTGTTCTACAGTAGCCTATCACATCCTAGCTAGTTGAGAGAATGTTCTGTTCTACAGTAGCCTATCACATCCTAGCTAGATGAGAGGTCAGAATCATAACACATCCTCTTATATGCCAACAGCGTGAACAAAAGGAGACTCTGATGTAATATATTTCCATGTATATGATGGAGGGGGGGGGGGTTGAGTTATTTAATTTACCAGCATACATACATACATTAATCTGTATCTGAATAACCATAGACGTCCATGGCAGAAGCCTCCATTCTGAGTAGTAGCAGCCAGATGCTCCGTTCCATTCAGCTCTACAGTGCTATACAGTCTGTCCTGCACCCAGCCATCCAGGCTGAATGCAGTTATTATCATGGAGGGAAGCCATATTGTTCCCCAAAAAAACGCTGAATAGTTAGGAGGTAAAACTGTTGGCACTGCACTCCTTGTTCTGTTAGTACATACGCAGCGTCACAGAGGGGGTGTGTGTGTGTGTGTGTGTGTGTGTGTGTGTGTGTGTGTGTGTGTGTGTGTGTGTGTGTGTGTGTGTGTGTGTGTGTGTGTGCAGATACAATGGTGTGTGCAGATACAATGCACATATGCTTCAATCTGTGTTTCTGTGTATATGTGTGTGTGGTGGTTGTTTATTTGTGTCTGCATTTCTATGTGTGTGTGTGTGTGTGTGTGTGTGTGTGTGTGTGTGTGTGTGTGTGTGTGTGTGTGTGTGTGTGTGTGTGTGTGTGT
>NW_022265662.1:220000-240000 GCF_002021735.2 Oncorhynchus kisutch | reverse complement strand
CACACACACACAGACACACACACACACACAGACACACACACACACACACGGACAAACAAACACACACACACACACACACACAGACACACACACAGACACAGAAACAGACACACACACACACACACACAGACACAGACAGACACACAGACACACACACACACACACACGCGCGGACAAACAAACACACACACACACACACAGACACAGACACAGACACAGACACAGACACACACACAGACACACACGCACACACACACACGAAAACACACACACACGGACAAACAAACACACACACACACAGACACAGACACACACACACACACACACACACAGACACAGACACACACACACACACACACACACACACACACACAGACACAGACACAGACACAGACACAGACACACAGACACACACACACACACACACACACACAGACACAGACACACACACACACACACGGACAAACAAACACACACACACACAGACACAGACACAGACACACACACACACACAGACACAGACACACACACACACACACACACACACACACACACACACACACACAGACACAGACACAGACACAGACACAGACACAGACACACAGACACACGCACAGACACACACACGCGCGGACACACAGACACACACAGGGGAAATACTCTCAATCTAAAATGACTAGCTACTAGTTTCTGTTATTGGCCAACCTGGTACAATTATCCCCTGAGGACGACCCACACAGACTGGGACAAACACACACACACACACACACTAACCCTCTGTATCGTCTCTCCCAGGACTCGTCTCCTGCCCGAGCCCATCTGTTTGAGAGGGCTGGGTTCTCTGGTAAGAGGACAGAACTACAGGATGACATCCCCAACATGATGACTCGCTACAGTCTCAACAGGGCTGCCTCTATCCGTGTCCTAGGAGGGGCGTAAGTACCCCTCTATAATATACAGTCTCAACAGGGCTGCCTCTATCCGTGTCCTGGGAGGGGCGTAAGTACCCCTCTATAATATACAGTCTCAACAGGGCTGCCTCTATCCTCCCAGACCTACCAGGTCCAGATACCCAGGTCAGAGGCAAATGGCACCCTATTCCCTACATAGTGCACCCCATTCCCTACATAGTGCACCCTATTCCCTACATAGTGCACCCTAATCACCCCATTTCTTTTTCTGTCCCTGCCTTCCTTCCTGCCTTCCTTCCTTCCTGCCTGCCTTCCTTCCTTCCTTCCTTCCTTCCTGCCTGTCTGTCTCTTCAGCTGGGTGGTGTACCAGGAGCCTAACTACAGAGGTCCCCACTATGTCTTGGAGAAACGTGACTACAACAATGCCTCTGACTGGGGCTCCCAGAGCAGCACAGTGGGCTCCATGCGACGGGTCCGCTTCAATAACTAACCAGCTGACTCCTGAGTGGCGCAGCGGTCTAAGGCACTGCATCTCAGTGCTTGAGCCGTCACTACAGAACTGGTTCGATTCCAGGATGTATCACAACCGGACGTGATTGGGAGACGACCCATAGGGCGGAGCACAATTGGCCCGGCGTCGTCCGGGTTAGGGCTTGGCCGGGGGGCAGGCCGTCATTGTAAATAAGCATTTGTTCTTAACTGACTTGCCAAGTTAAATAAAGGTTAAAAAAATTATAAGAAAGCCCCCTAACCTCATAAACCCCCCTGCCCTAATCCCCCTAACCAACAGGAGGACTCCACACCAGCACCCCTTCCACCTGACACACACACACACACACACACTCTGTCAGCTTAATACACACACATTATGCTAAACTTCCAAAAACCTATTTGAATAATAAACAGTAAAAAGACAATTGCTCGTGTTGCGTGTTGTTTTGTTCTCAGGGTTGTGATGATGGTGTAAATGGTTGTGATGATGGTGTAATTGGTTGTGATGATGGTGTAAATGGTTGTGATGATGGTGTAAATGGTTGTGATGATGGTGTAAATGGTTGTGATGATGGTGTAATTGGTTGTGATGATGGTGTAATTGGTTGTGATGATGGTGTAAATGGTTGTGATGATGGTGTAAATGGTTGTGATGATGGTGTAAATGGTTGTGATGATGGTGTAATTGGTTGTGATGATGGTGTAATTGGTTGTGATGATGGTGTAAATGGTTGTGATGATGGTGCAAATGGTTGTGATGATGGTGTAATTGGTTGTGATGATGGTGTAAATGGTTGTGATGATGGTGTAAATGGTTGTGATGATGTTGTAATTGGTTGTGATGATGGTGTAAATGGTTGTGATGATGGTGTAAATGGTTGTGATGATGGTGTAAATGGTTGTGATGATGGTGTAAATGGTTGTGATGATGGTGTAAATGGTTGTGATGATGGTGTAATTGGTTGTGATGATGGTGTAATTGGTTGTGATGATGGTGTAATTGGTTGTGATGATGGTGTAATTGGTTGTGATGATGGTGTAATTGATGTATTCATTGTGGTATATTTTCTCACAGGTTGATAGAAAACCCTGCTACTAATAACATACAGTATGCAGAGTAGATACGACTAATAACACATACAGTATGCAGAGCAGATACTACTAATAACGCATACAGTATGCGGATACTACTAATAACACATACAGTATGCTACTAATAACATATACAGTATGCAGAGTAGATACGACTAATAACACATACAGTATGCAGAGCAGATACTACTAATAACGCATACAGTATGCGGATACTACTAATAACACATACAGTATGCTACTAATAACATATACAGTATGCAGAGCAGATACTACTAATAACACATGCAGTATGCAGAGCAGATACTACTAATAACATACAGTATGCAGATACTACTAATAACATACAGTATGCAGAGCAGATACTACTAATAACATATACAGTATGCAGATACTACTAATAACACATACAGTATGCAGAGCAGATACTACTAATAACATACAGTATGCAGAGCAGATACTACTAATAACACATACAGTATGCAGAGTAGATACTACTAATAACACATACAGTATGCAGATACTACTAATAACACATACAGTATGCAGAGCAGATACTACTAATAACGCATACAGTATGCAGATACTACTAATAACATACAGTATGCAGAGCAGATACTACTAATAACACATACAGTATGCAGAACAGATACTACTAATAACGCATACAGTATGCAGAGCAGATACTACTAATAACACATACAGTATGCAGAGCAGATACTACTAATAACGCATACAGTATGCAGAGCAGATACTACTAATAACACATACAGTATGCAGAGTAGATACTACTAATAACACATACAGTATGCAGATACTACTAATAACATACAGTATGCAGAGCAGATACTACTAATAACATATACAGTATGCAGAGCAGATACTACTAATAACACATACAGTATGCGGATACTACTAATAACACATACAGTATGCTACTAATAACACATACAGTATGCAGAGCAGATACTACTAATAACACATACAGTATGCAGAGCAGATACTACTAATAACACATACAGTATGCAGAGCAGATACTACTAATAACACATACAGTATGCGGATACTACTAATAACACATACAGTATGCTACCAGTAACATATACAGTATGCAGAGTAGATACTACTAATAACACATACAGTATGCAGAGCGGATACTACTAATAACATACAGTATGCAGAGCAGATACTACTAATAACATACAGTATGCAGATACTACTAATAACACATACAGTATGCAGAGCAGATACTACTAATAACGCATACAGTATGCAGATACTACTAATAACACATACAGTATGCAGAGCAGATACTACTAATAACACATACAGTATGCAGATACTACTAATAACATATACAGTATGCTACTAATAACACATACAGTATGCAGAGTAGATACTACTAATAACACATACAGTATGCAGATACTACTAATAACACATACAGTATGCAGAGCAGATACTACTAATAACATACAGTATGCAGAGCAGATACTACTAATAACGCATACAGTATGCAGATACTACTAATAACACATACAGTATGCAGAGCAGATACTACTAATAACGCATACAGTATGCAGATACTACTAATAACACATACAGTATGCAGAGCAGATACTACTAATAACATACAGTATGCAGAGCAGATACTACTAATAACACATACAGTATGCAGAGCAGATACTACTAATAACGCATACAGTATGCAGATACTACTAATAACACATACAGTATGCAGAGCAGATACTACTAATAACGCATACAGTATGCAGAACAGATACTACTAATAACGCATACAGTATGCAGAGCAGATACTACTAATAACACATACAGTATGCAGAGTAGATACTACTAATAACACATACAGTATGCAGATACTACTAATAACATACAGTATGCAGAGCAGATACTACTAATAACATATACAGTATGCAGAGCAGATACTACTAATAACACATACAGTATGCGGATACTACTAATAACACATACAGTATGCTACTAATAACACATACAGTATGCAGAGCAGATACTACTAATAACACATACAGTATGCAGAGCAGATACTACTAATAACACATACAGTATGCAGAGCAGATACTACTAATAACACATACAGTATGCGGATACTACTAATAACACATACAGTATGCAGAGTAGATACTACTAATAACACATACAGTATGCAGATACTACTAATAACATACAGTATGCAGAGCAGATACTACTAATAACATATACAGTATGCAGAGCAGATACTACTAATAACACATACAGTATGCGGATACTACTAATAACACATACAGTATGCTACTAATAACACATACAATATGCAGAGCAGATACTACTAATAACACATACAGTATGCAGAGCAGATACTACTAATAACACATACAGTATGCAGAGCAGATACTACTAATAACACATACAGTATGCGGATACTACTAATAACACATACAGTATGCTACTAATAACATATACAGTATGCAGAGCAGATACTACTAATAACACATACAGTATGCAGATACTACTAATAACATATACAGTATGCTACTAATAACATATACAGTATGCAGAGCAGATACTACTAATAACATACAGTATGCGGATACTACTAATAACACATACAGTATGCAGAGCAGATACTACTAATAACACATACAGTATGCAGAGCAGATACTACTAATAACACCTACAGTATGCTACTAATAACACATACAGTATGCAGAGCATATACTACTAATAACACCTACAGTATGCTACTAATAACACATACAGTATGCAGAGCAGATACTACTAATAACATACAGTATGCGGATACTACTAATAACACATACAGTATGCAGAGCAGATACTACTAATAACATACAGTATGCAGAGCAGATACTACTAATAACATACAGTATGCAGATACTACTAATAACACATACAGTATGCAGATACTACTAATAACACATACAGTGTGCAGATACTACTAATAACACATACAGTATGCAGAGCAGATACTACTAATAACATACAGTATGCAGAGCAGATACTACTAATAACACATACAGTATGCGGATACTACTAATAACACATACAGTATGCTACTAATAACACATACAGTATGCTACTAATAACACATACAGTATGCAGAGCAGATACTACTAATAACACCTACAGTATGCAGATACTACTAATAACACATACAGTATGCAGAGCAGATACTACTAATAACACCTACAGTATGCTACTAATAACACATATAGTATGCAGAGCAGATACTACTAATAACACCTACAGTATGCTACTAATAACACATACAGTATGCAGAGCAGATACTACTAATAACACATACAGTATGCGGATACTACTAATAACACATACAGTATGCAGAGCAGATACTACTAATAACACATACAGTATGCGGATACTACTAATAACACATACAGTATGCAGAGTAGATACTACTAATAACACATACAGTATGCAGAGCAGATACTACTAATAACACATACAGTATGTGGACACTACTAATAACACATACAGTATGCAGAGTAGATACTACTAATAACACATACAGTATGCAGAGTAGATACTACTAATAACACATACAGTATGCAGAGCAGATACTACTAATAACACATACAGTATGCAGAGCAGATACTACTAATAACACATACAGTATGCAGAGCAGATAAAACTAATAACACATGCAGTATGCAGAGCAGATACTACTAATAACACATACAGTATGCAGAGCAGATACTACTAACAACATACAGTATGCAGAGCAGATACTACTAATAACACATACAGTATGCAGAGCAGATACTACTAATAACGCATACAGTATGCAGAGCAGATACTACTAATAACACATACAGTATGCGGATACTACTAATAACATACAGTATGCAGAGCAGATACTACTAATAACATATACAGTATGCAGAGCAGATACTACTAATAACACATACAGTATGCGGATACTACTAATAACACATACAGTATGCTACTAATAACACATACAGTATGCAGAGCAGATACTACTAATAACACATACAGTATGCAGAGCAGATACTACTAATAACATACAGTATGCAGAGCAGATACTACTAATAACACATACAGTATGCAGAGCAGATACTACTAATAACACATACAGTATGCAGAGTAGATACTACTAATAACATACAGTATGCAGAGCAGATACTACTAATAACACATACAGTATGCAGAGCAGATACTACTAATAACACATACAGTATGCGGATACTACTAATAACACATACAGTATGCAGAGCAGATACTACTAATAACACATACAGTATGCAGAGCAGATACTACTAATAACACCTACAGTATGCTACTAATAACACATACAGTATGCAGAGCATATACTACTAATAACACCTACAGTATGCTACTAATAACACATACAGTATGCAGAGCAGATACTACTAATAACATACAGTATGCGGATACTACTAATAACACATACAGTATGCAGAGCAGATACTACTAATAACATACAGTATGCAGAGCAGATACTACTAATAACATACAGTATGCGGATACTACTAATAACACATACAGTATGCAGAGACTACTAATAACACATACAGTATGCAGATACTACTAATAACACATACAGTATGCAGAGCAGATACTACTAATAACATACAGTATGCAGAGCAGATACTACTAATAACACATACAGTATGCGGATACTACTAATAACACATACAGTATGCTACTAATAACACATATAGTATGCTACTAATAACACATACAGTATGCAGAGCAGATACTACTAATAACACCTACAGTATGCAGATACTACTAATAACACATACAGTATGCAGAGCAGATACTACTAATAACACCTACAGTATGCTACTAATAACACATACAGTATGCAGAGCAGATACTACTAATAACACCTACAGTATGCTACTAATAACACATACAGTATGCAGAGCAGATACTACTAATAACACATACAGTATGCGGATACTACTAATAACACATACAGTATGCAGAGCAGATACTACTAATAACACATACAGTATGCGGATACTACTAATAACACATACAGTATGCAGAGTAGATACTACTAATAACACATACAGTATGCAGAGCAGATACTACTAATAACACATACAGTATGCGGATACTACTAATAACACATACAGTATGCAGAGTAGATACTACTAATAACACATACAGTATGCAGAGTAGATACTACTAATAACACATACAGTATGCAGAGCAGATACTACTAATAACACATACAGTATGCAGAGCAGATACTACTAATAACACATGCAGTATGCAGAGCAGATACCACTAATAACACATACAGTATGCAGAGCAGATACTACTAACAACATACAGTATGCAGAGCAGATACTACTAATAACACATACAGTATGCAGAGCAGATACTACTAATAACGCATACAGTATGCAGAGCAGATACTACTAATAACACATACAGTATGCGGATACTACTAATAACATACAGTATGCAGAGCAGATACTACTAATAACATATACAGTATGCAGAGCAGATACTACTAATAACACATACAGTATGCGGATACTACTAATAACACATACAGTATGCTACTAATAACACATACAGTATGCAGAGCAGATACTACTAATAACACATACAGTATGCAGAGCAGATACTACTAATAACATACAGTATGCAGAGCAGATACTACTAATAACACATACAGTATGCAGAGCAGATACTACTAATAACACATACAGTATGCAGAGTAGATACTACTAATAACATACAGTATGCAGAGCAGATACTACTAATAACACATACAGTATGCAGAGCAGATACTACTAATAACACATACAGTATGCGGATACTACTAATAACACATACAGTATGCAGAGCAGATACTACTAATAACACATACAGTATGCAGATACTACTAATAACATATACAGTATGCTACTAATAACATATACAGTATGCAGAGCAGATACTACTAATAACATACAGTATGCGGATACTACTAATAACACATACAGTATGCAGAGCAGATACTACTAATAACACATACAGTATGCAGCGTAGATACTACTAATAACATACAGTATGCGGATACTACTAATAACACATACAGTATGCAGAGCAGATACTACTAATAACATACAGTATGCAGAGCAGATACTACTAATAACACATACAGTATGCAGAGCAGATACTACTAATAACACATACAGTATGCGGATACTACTAATAACACATACAGTATGCTACTAATAACATATACAGTATGCAGAGCAGATACTACTAATAACACATACAGTATGCAGATACTACTAATAACATATACAGTATGCTACTAATAACATATACAGTATGCAGAGCAGATACTACTAATAACATACAGTATGCGGATACTACTAATAACACATACAGTATGCAGAGCAGATACTACTAATAACACATACAGTATGCTACTAATAACACATACAGTATGCAGAGCATATACTACTAATAACACCTACAGTATGCTACTAATAACACATACAGTATGCAGAGCAGATACTACTAATAACATACAGTATGCGGATACTACTAATAACACATACAGTATGCAGAGCAGATACTACTAATAACACATACAGTATGCAGAGCAGATACTACTAATAACATACATTATGCGGATACTACTAATAACACATACAGTATGCAGATACTACTAATAACACATACAGTATGCAGATACTACTAATAACACATACAGTATGCAGAGCAGATACTACTAATAACATACAGTATGCAGAGCAGATACTACTAATAACACATACAGTATGCTACTAATAACACATACAGTATGCTACTAATAACACATACAGTATGCTACTAATAACACATACAGTATGCTACTAATAACACATACAGTATGCAGAGCAGATACTACTAATAACACCTACAGTATGCAGATACTACTAATAACACATACAGTATGCAGAGCAGATACTACTAATAACACCTACAGTATGCTACTAATAACACATACAGTATGCAGAGCAGATACTACTAATAACACCTACAGTATGCTACTAATAACACATACAGTATGCAGAGCAGATACTACTAATAACACATACAGTATGCGGATACTACTAATAACACATACAGTATGCAGAGCAGATACTACTAATAACACATACAGTATGCAGAGCAGATACTACTAATAACATACAGTATGCAGAGTAGATACTACTAACAACATACAGTATGCAGAGTAGATACTACTAATAACACATACAGTATGCAGAGCAGATACTACTAATAACACATACAGTATGCGGATACTACTAATAACACATACAGTATGCAGAGCAGATACTACTAATAACACCTACAGTATGCTACTAATAACACATACAGTATGCGGATACTACTAATAACACATACAGTATGCAGAGCAGATACTACTAATAACACATACAGTATGCAGAGCAGATACTACTAATAACACATACAGTATGCAGATACTACTAATAACATTCAGTATGCAGAGCAGATACTACTAATAACATGCAGTATGCAGAGCAGATACTACTAATAACACATACAGTATGCGGATACTACTAATAACACATACAGTATGCAGAGCAGATACTACTAATAACACATACAGTATGCAGAGTAGATACTACTAATAACACATACAGTATGCAGAGCAGATACTACTAATAACACATACAGTATGCGGATACTACTAATAACACATACAGTATGCAGAGCAGATACTACTAATAACACATACAGTATGCAGAGCAGATACTACTAATAACACATACAGTATGCAGAGCAGATACTACTAATAACACATACAGTATGCAGAGCAGATACTACAAATAACACATACAGTATGCAGAGCAGATACTACTAATAACACATACAGTATGCAGAGCAGATACTACTAATAACACATACAGTATGCAGATACTACTAATAACACCTACAGTATGCAGAGCAGATACTACTAATAACACATACAGTATGCTACTAATAACACATACAGTATGCAGAGCAGATACTACTAATAACACATACAGTATGCGGATACTACTAATAACACATACAGTATGCAGAGCAGATACTACTAATAACACATACAGTATGCGGATACTACTAATAACACATACAGTATGCAGAGTAGATACTACTAATAACACATACAGTATGCAGAGCAGATACTACTAATAACACATACAGTATGCGGATACTACTAATAACACATACAGTATGCAGAGTAGATACTACTAATAACACATACAGTATGCAGAGTAGATACTACTAATAACACATACAGTATGCAGAGCAGATACTACTAATAACACATACAGTATGCAGAGCAGATACTACTAATAACACATACAGTATGCAGAGCAGATACTACTAATAACACATGCAGTATGCAGAGCAGATACCACTAATAACACATACAGTATGCAGAGCAGATACTACTAACAACATACAGTATGCAGAGCAGATACTACTAATAACACATACAGTATGCAGAGCAGATACTACTAATAACGCATACAGTATGCAGAGCAGATACTACTAATAACACATACAGTATGCGGATACTACTAATAACATACAGTATGCAGAGCAGATACTACTAATAACATATACAGTATGCAGAGCAGATACTACTAATAACACATACAGTATGCGGATACTACTAATAACACATACAGTATGCTACTAATAACACATACAGTATGCAGAGCAGATACTACTAATAACACATACAGTATGCAGAGCAGATACTACTAATAACATACAGTATGCAGAGCAGATACTACTAATAACACATACAGTATGCAGAGCAGATACTACTAATAACACATACAGTATGCAGAGTAGATACTACTAATAACATACAGTATGCAGAGCAGATACTACTAATAACACATACAGTATGCAGAGCAGATACTACTAATAACACATACAGTATGCGGATACTACTAATAACACATACAGTATGCAGAGCAGATACTACTAATAACACATACAGTATGCAGATACTACTAATAACATATACAGTATGCTACTAATAACATATACAGTATGCAGAGCAGATACTACTAATAACATACAGTATGCGGATACTACTAATAACACATACAGTATGCAGAGCAGATACTACTAATAACACATACAGTATGCAGCGTAGATACTACTAATAACATACAGTATGCGGATACTACTAATAACACATACAGTATGCAGAGCAGATACTACTAATAACATACAGTATGCAGAGCAGATACTACTAATAACACATACAGTATGCAGAGCAGATACTACTAATAACACATACAGTATGCGGATACTACTAATAACACATACAGTATGCTACTAATAACATATACAGTATGCAGAGCAGATACTACTAATAACACATACAGTATGCAGATACTACTAATAACATATACAGTATGCTACTAATAACATATACAGTATGCAGAGCAGATACTACTAATAACATACAGTATGCGGATACTACTAATAACACATACAGTATGCAGAGCAGATACTACTAATAACACATACAGTATGCTACTAATAACACATACAGTATGCAGAGCATATACTACTAATAACACCTACAGTATGCTACTAATAACACATACAGTATGCAGAGCAGATACTACTAATAATATACAGTATGCGGATACTACTAATAACACATACAGTATGCAGAGCAGATACTACTAATAACACATACAGTATGCAGAGCAGATACTACTAATAACATACAGTATGCGGATACTACTAATAACACATACAGTATGCAGATACTACTAATAACACATACAGTATGCAGATACTACTAATAACACATACAGTATGCAGAGCAGATACTACTAATAACATACAGTATGCAGAGCAGATACTACTAATAACACATACAGTATGCTACTAATAACACATACAGTATGCTACTAATAACACATACAGTATGCTACTAATAACACATACAGTATGCTACTAATAACACATACAGTATGCAGAGCAGATACTACTAATAACACCTACAGTATGCAGATACTACTAATAACACATACAGTATGCAGAGCAGATACTACTAATAACACCTACAGTATGCTACTAATAACACATACAGTATGCAGAGCAGATACTACTAATAACACCTACAGTATGCTACTAATAACACATACAGTATGCAGAGCAGATACTACTAATAACACATACAGTATGCGGATACTACTAATAACACATACAGTATGCAGAGCAGATACTACTAATAACACATACAGTATGCAGAGCAGATACTACTAATAACATACAGTATGCAGAGTAGATACTACTAACAACATACAGTATGCAGAGTAGATACTACTAATAACACATACAGTATGCAGAGCAGATACTACTAATAACACATACAGTATGCGGATACTACTAATAACACATACAGTATGCAGAGCAGATACTACTAATAACACCTACAGTATGCTACTAATAACACATACAGTATGCGGATACTACTAATAACACATACAGTATGCAGAGCAGATACTACTAATAACACATACAGTATGCAGAGCAGATACTACTAATAACACATACAGTATGCAGATACTACTAATAACATTCAGTATGCAGAGCAGATACTACTAATAACATGCAGTATGCAGAGCAGATACTACTAATAACACATACAGTATGCGGATACTACTAATAACACATACAGTATGCAGAGCAGATACTACTAATAACACATACAGTATGCAGAGTAGATACTACTAATAACACATACAGTATGCAGAGCAGATACTACTAATAACACATACAGTATGCGGATACTACTAATAACACATACAGTATGCAGAGCAGATACTACTAATAACACATACAGTATGCAGAGCAGATACTACTAATAACACATACAGTATGCAGAGCAGATACTACTAATAACACATACAGTATGCAGAGCAGATACTACAAATAACACATACAGTATGCAGAGCAGATACTACTAATAACACATACAGTATGCAGAGCAGATACTACTAATAACACATACAGTATGCAGATACTACTAATAACACCTACAGTATGCAGAGCAGATACTACTAATAACACATACAGTATGCTACTAATAACACATACAGTATGCAGAGCAGATACTACTAACAATAGAGACTGAGATGGACATTGTAAAATGTTGATTTTGTAATCAATTGACCATTTTGTTGTGGATTTTGATTTGTACTTGGGTGTTATTGTCTTGCTGGAAGATTCAATTGTGGCCATGTGTCAACCTCTTGACAGAGGTAGAGTTAAAGATGCCGTTGACCTTAACAAGGACCCGAGGACCAGTGGAAACTAAATAGCCCCATAATATCAAAGATCCTCCACTATACGGTAGGGAGGACGTACATTTCTGGACAGGTGTGTGTGTGTGTGTGTGTGTGTGTGTGTGTGTGTGTGGGTGTGTGTGTGTGTGTGTGTGTGTGTGTGTGTGTGTGTGTGTGTGTGTGTGTGTGTGTGTGTGTGTTCGTGTGTGTGTGTGTGTGTGTGTGTGTGTGTGTGTGTGTGTGTGTGTGTGTGTGTGTGTGTGTGTGTGTGTGTGTGTGTGTGTGTGTGTGTGTTGACCAGCTTGTCACGGTTGCGTAATCTCTGTTTGTGCATTTTAACGATGCCAGTCCTCAGGACTTAAGTGTAATTACCACGAATACACAGAGAGAATAAAGTGCCTTGAATTGAGAGAGAGAGAGATAGAGAGAAAGAGAGAGAGAGAGAGAGAGAGAGAGCGAGAGAGAGAAGCCTCTGTTGTCATGACATCCCAGTAGCTCTATCTAGGCTGTGTGTAAAGTACATCTGCTTTGTTAAACACCTGGACAGGTGTGTGTGTAGGCCAGTGTTGACCAGCTTGTCTCGGATGCGTAATCTCTGTTTGTGCATTTGAACGATGCCAGTCCTCTGGACCTAAGTGTAATTACCAAGAATACACAGACAGACAGACAGACAGACAGACAGACAGACAGACAGACAGACAGACAGACAGACAGACAGACAGACAGACAGACAGACAGACAGACAGACAGACAGACAGACAGACAGACAGACAGACAGACAGACAGACAGACAGACAGACAGACAGACAGACAGACAGACAGACAGACAGACAGACAGACAGACAGACAGACAGACAGACAGACAGACAGACAGACAGACAGACAGACAGACAGACAGACAGACAGACAGACAGACAGACAGACAGACAGACAGACAGACAGACAGACAGACATTACATCTCTGTAGTGTAGGTTTATGTCCACTCTAGTGTTATATTACATCTCTGTAGGTTTATGACCACTCTAGTGTTATATTACATCTCTGTAGGTTTATGACCACTCTAGTGTTATATTACATCTCTGTAGGTTTATGACCACTCTAGTGTTATATTACATCTCTGTAGGTTTATGACCACTCTAGTGTTATATTACATCTCTGTAGGTTTATGACCACTCTAGTGTTATATTACATCTCTGTAGTGTAGGTTTATGTCCACTCTAGTGTTATATTACATCTCTGTAGGTTTATGACCACTCTAGTGTTATATTACATCTCTGTAGGTTTATGACCACTCTAGTGTTATATTACATCTCTGTAGGTTTATGACCACTCTAGTGTTATATTACATCTCTGTAGGTTTATGACCACTCTAGTGTTATATTACATCTCTGTAGGTTTATGACCACTCTAGTGTTATATTACATCTCTGTAGTGTAGGTTTATGTCCACTCTAGTGTTATATTACATCTCTGTAGGTTTATGGCCACTCTAGTGTTATATTACATCTCTGTAGGTTTATGACCACTCTAGTGTTATATTACATCTCTGTAGGTTTATGACCACTCTAGTGTTATATTACATCTCTGTAGGTTTATGTCCACTCTAGTGTTATATTACATCTCTGTAGGTTTATGACCACTCTAGTGTTATATTACATCTCTGTAGGTTTATGACCACTCTAGTGTTATATTACATCTCTGTAGGTTTATGACCACTCTAGTGTTATATTACATCTCTGTAGGTTTATGACCACTCTAGTGTTATATTACATCTCTGTAGGTTTATGACCACTCTAGTGTTATATTACATCTCTGTAGTGTAGGTTTATGACCACTCTAGTGTTATATTACATCTCTGTAGGTTTATGACCACTCTAGTGTTATATTACATCTCTGTAGTGTAGGTTTATGACCACTCTAGTGTTATATTACATCTCTGTAGGTTTATGACCACTCTAGTGTTATATTACATCTCTGTAGGTTTATGACCACTCTAGTGTTATATTACATCTCTGTAGGTTTATGACCACTCTAGTGTTATATTACATCTCTGTAGGTTTATGACCACTCTAGTGTTATATTACATCTCTGTAGGTTTATGACCACTCTTGTGTTATATTACATCTCTGTAGGTTTATATCCACTCTAGTGTTATATTACATCTCTGTAGGTTTATGACCACTCTAGTGTTATATTACATCTCTGTAGGTTTATGTCCACTCTAGTGTTATATTACATCTCTGTAGGTTTATGACCACTCTAGTGTTATATTACATCTCTGTAGGTTTATGTCCACTCTAGTGTTATATTACATCTCTGTAGGTTTATGACCACTCTAGTGTTATATTACATCTCTGTAGGTTTATGACCACTCTAGTGTTATATTACATCTCTGTAGTGTAGGTTTATGTCCACTCTAGTGTTATATTACATCTCTGTAGGTTTATGACCACTCTAGTGTTATATTACATCTCTGTAGGTTTATGACCACTCTAGTGTTATATTACATCTCTGTAGGTTTATGACCACTCTAGTGTTATATTACATCTCTGTAGGTTTATGACCACTCTAGTGTTATATTACATCTCTGTAGGTTTATGACCACTCTAGTGTTATATTACATCTCTGTAGGTTTATGACCACTCTAGTGTTATATTACATCTCTGTAGGTTTATGACCACTCTAGTGTTATATTACATCTCTGTAGGTTTATGACCACTCTAGTGTTATATTACATCTCTGTAGGTTTATGACCACTCTAGTGTTATATTACATCTCTGTAGTGTAGGTTTATGACCACTCTAGTGTTATATTACATCTCTGTAGGTTTATGACCACTCTAGTGTTATATTACATCTCTGTAGGTTTATGACCACTCTAGTGTTATATTACATCTCTGTAGGTTTATGACCACTCTTGTGTTATATTACATCTCTGTAGGTTTATGTCCACTCTAGTGTTATATTACATCTCTGTAGTGTAGGTTTATGACCACTCTAGTGTTATATTACATCTCTGTAGGTTTATGACCACTCTAGTGTTATATTACATCTCTGTAGGTTTATGACCACTCTAGTGTTATATTACATACAGAGCCTTCAGAAAGTTTTCAGACTCCTTGACTTGTTCAACATGTTGTGTTACAACCTGAACTGGATCAGATTGAGATGTTGTGTCACTGGCCTACACACAACATCCCATAATGTGAAAGTGGAATTATGTTTTTAGAAATTTGTACAAATTAATAAATAAGGAAAAGATGAAATGCCTTGAGTCAATAGGTATTCAACCTCTTTGTTATCGCAATATACATTCAGGAGTAAAAATATGCGTAACAAGTCACATAATAAGTTGCATGGACTCATTCTGTGTGCAATAATTGTGTTTAACATGATTTTTTAATGACTACCTCATCTCTGTACCCCACACATGCAATTATCTGTAAAGTTCCTCAGTAGAGCAGTGAATTTAAAACACAGATTCAACCAGGATTTCCACTGCCTTGCAAAGTGTCACGCCCTGATATTGACCCTTGCCTGTCCTGACCCTGTGCCTGACCGTTCTGCCTGTCCTGACCCTGTGCCTGACCGTTCTGCCTGTCCCTGAGCCTGCCTGGCGTCCTGTACCTTTGCTCCTACATTGGATTTCGACCCCTGCATGCCTTGACCTGTCGTTTGCCTGCCTCTGTTACAATAAACATTGTTACTTCACACAGTCTGCACTTGGGTCTTAACTTGATACCTGACACAAAGGGCATCTATTGGTAGATGGATCAAATAAATCAAAAAACAGACACTGAAGATCCCTTTGAGCAGGGTGAAGTTATTCATTACACTCTGGATGGTGTATCAATACACTCAGTCACTGCAAAGATACAGGCGTCCTTCCTAACTCAGTTGCCGGAGAGGAAGGAAACCGCTCAGGGATTTCACCATGAGGCCAAGGATAACATTGGAGTTTAATGGCTGTAATAGGAGACATCTGAGGATGGATCAACATCACCGTAGTTATGTTGAGATTTGTCTGTTACTTGAACTCTGTGAAGCATTTATTTGGGCTGCAATTTCTGATGCTGGTAACTCTAATGAACGTATCCTCTGCAGCAGAGGTAACTCTGGGTCTTCCATTCCTGTGGCGGTCCTCATGAGAGCCAGTTAACTCTAATGAACGTATCCTCTGCAGCAGAGGTAACTCTGGGTCTTCCATTCCTGTGGCGGTCCTCATGAGAGCCAGTTAACTCTAATGAACGTATCCTCTGCAGCAGAGGTAACTCTGGGTCTTCCATTCCTGTGGCGGTCCTCATGAGAGCCAGTTAACTCTAATGAACGTATCCTCTGCAGCAGAGGTAACTCTGGGTCTTCCATTCCTGTGGCGGTCCTCATGAGAGCCAGTATCATAGTGACTGATGGTTTTTGTGACTGCACTTGAAGAAAGTCTCAAAATTCCTGACATTTTCCATATTGACTGATTTAATGTCGTTTGCTTATTTGAGCTGTCGTTTGCTTATTTGAGCTGTTCTTGTCATAATATGGACTTGGTCTTTTATCAAATAGGGCTATCTTCTGTATACCACCCCTACCTTGTCACAATAATGTTCTGGGTCTGTTTTTAATGGTTCGGGTTTGGCCCCTTAGTTCCAGTGAAGGGAAATCTTATCGCTACAGCATTCTAGATTATTCTGTACTTCCAAATTTGTGGCAACAGTTTGGGGAAGGCCCTTTCCGATTTCAGTGCACAAAGCAAGGTCCATACAGAAATGGTTGGTCAAGATCGGTGTGAAAGAACTTGACTGGTCTGCACAGACCCCTGACCTCAACCCCATCGAACACCTTTGGGATGAATTGGAATGCAGACTGCGGGCCAGGCATAATCGCAGCAAAGGGGGGAGCAACTCCATATTGATGCCCGTGATTTTGGAATGTGGACAAGCAGGCGTCCACATACTTTTGGTCACATAGTCATATTAAAAACTCCAAACATTTTCCCCTATGGCAAAATGTGTAGAATTTGAGTATTTTTGCTTTAAAACCACATCATTTACTTTACTCCCTATGGCAAAATGTGTAGAATTTGAGTATTTTTGCTTTAAAACCACATCATTTACTTTACTCCCTATGGCAAAATGTGTAGAATTTGAGTATTTTTGCTTTAAAACCACATCATTTACTTTACTCCCTATGGCAAAATGTGTAGAATTTGAGTATTTTTGCTTTAAAACCACATCATTTACTTTACTCCCTATGGCAAAATGTGTAGAATTTGAGTATTTTTGCTTTAAAACCACATCATTTACTTTACTCCCTATGGCAAAATGTGTAGAATTTGAGTATTTTTGCTTTAAAACCACATCATTTACTTTACTCCCTATGGCAAAATGTGTAGAATTTGAGTATTTTTGCTTTAAAACCACATCATTTACTTTACTCCCTATGGCAAAATGTGTAGAATTTGAGTATTTTTGCTTTAAAACCACATCATTTACTTTACTCCCTATGGCAAAATGTGTAGAATTTGAGTATTTTTGCTTTAAAACCACATCATTTACTTTACTCCCTATGGCAAAATGTGTAGAATTTGAGTATTTTTGCTTTAAAACCACATCATTTACTTTACTCCCTATGGCAAAATGTGTAGAATTTGAGTATTTCTGCTTTAAAACCACAACATTTACTTTACTCCCTATGGCAAAATGTGTAGAATTTGAGTATTTTTGCTTTAAAACCACAACATTTACTTTACTCCCTATGGCAAAATGTGTAGAATTTGAGTATTTTTGCTTTAAAACCACATCATTTACTTTACTCCCTATGGCAAAATGTGTAGAATTTGAGTATTTTTGCTTTAAAACCACATCATTTACTTTACTCCCTATGGCAAAATGTGTAGAATTTGAGTATTTTTGCTTTAAAACCACATCATTTACTTTACTCCCTATGGCAAAATGTGTAGAATTTGAGTATTTTTGCTTTAAAACCACAACATTTACTTTACTCCCTATGGCAAAATGTGTAGAATTTGAGTATTTTTGCTTTAAAACCACATCATTTACTTACTCCCTATGGCAAAATGTGTAGAATTTGAGTATTTTTGCTTTAAAACCACATCATTTACTTTACTCCCTATGGCAAAATGTGTA